>NC_142799.1:83951374-84049466 GCF_049724085.1 Artemia sp. Qi Xiang Cuo | reverse complement strand
AATGATGGGCGTGGGGGGGGGGGGCTCGTTGCACTCCAATCACTTTCAACTATTAAAAAGGGCACGAGCCGTTTAATTTCCAATCGAATGAGCCTGTTTTGAAGTTTCTATGACAATGCCTTCTATAAAAACCTTATATGCCCCCGGGCGTAACTTAAAACCCTTGCCCTGAGGGTTGTGGGGGAGTGTCCCCCTCAAAAATATATTTTCTGTCTGGAAATCAACTACGCTGAACAAAATGGCTATCTGAAAATTTTGATTGGATGTGCTTAGGGAAATGATCGGCGGGGGGGGGGAGGGGGCTAGTTACACTCCAATCGCTTTTGACTATTAAAAGGGCACTAGCCCTTTAATTTCCAGTCGAATGAGTATGTTTTGAAGTTTCTACGACAACGCCTTCTATAAAAACCTTATATGTCCCCAGGGCATAACTTAAAACCCTTGCCCTGAGGGTTGTGGAGGAGTATCCTCCTCAAAAATATATTTTCTATTCTATCTGGGAATCAACAATGCTGAACAAAATGGCTATCTCAAAATTTTGAGTGGATGAGTTGGGGGGCATGATGGGCGGGGGGGGGCCTAGTTGCCCTCCAATCATTTCTGACTATTAAAAAGGGCACTAGCCCTTTCATTTACAATCGAATGAGCCTGTTTTGAAGTTTCTACGACAACGCCTTCTATAAAACCCTTATATGCTCCAGGGCCTAACTTAAAACCCTTGCCCTGAGGGTTGTGGGGGAGTGTCCACCTCAAAAATATATTTTCTATCTGGAAATCAACTACGCTGAACAAATTGGCTATCTGAAAATTTTGTTTGGATGTGTTTGGGGAATTGAGGGGCGTGGGGGGGGGGGGGGGCTAGTTACACTCCAATCACTTTCAACTATTAAAAAGGGCACTAGCTCTTCCATTTTCAATTGAATGAGCCTGTTTTGAAGTTTCTACGACAACGCCTTCTATAAAAACCTTATATGCCCCCAGGGCATAACTTAAACCCTTGCCCTGAGGGTTGTGGGGGGTATCCTCCTCAAAAATATATTTACTATCTGGAAATCAACTACGCTGAACAAAATGGCTATCTCAAAATTTTGATTGGATGTGTTTGGGGAAATGATGGATGCGTGGGGGGGGGAGGGGGGCTAGTTACACTCCAATCACTTTCAACTATTAAAAAGAGCACTAGCTCTTTAATTTCCAATTGAATGAGCCTGTTTTGAAGTTTCTACGACAACGCCTTCTATAAAAACATTATATGCCCCAGGGCATAACTTAAAACCCTTGCCCTGAGGGTTGTGGAGATGGTATCCTCCTCAAAAATATATTTTCTATCTGAAAATCAACTACGCTGAACAAAATGGCTATGTCAAAATTTTGATTGGATGTGTTTGGGGGATTGATGGGCGTAGGGGGGGGGGGCTAGTTTCCCTCCAATCATTTTCGACTATTAAAAAGGGCACTAGAACTCTCGATTTCCAATCAAATGAGCCCCCTTTGAAGTTTTTACGACGACCCCTTCCATATGAAGTGCCTCTGGGGAAAAAAAATAATAATAATAATAAAACATTGGAGCTTTATGGCCTTTACTATAGGCAACGCTACAGCGTTGCCTTTGAAAAAGAAAATAATTATTTAAATCTTTTCGTTGTTTAAGACTTTATAGTTTTGCCTGCTATTTGTATGCTAGAGAAAAATTTTCAGCAATTTTTAACAACATACACCCTTTTAAAAATCTGGAGACAAGTAGTAGTGTTTAATTTAGTTTCATACCTCCTCTAGTTGACCTGAAATATAAAACTTGATAACATTCACAAAAAAATCTGTTTACTTTCTTTGATAGCTTAGATACACTTACGTGATTTTGATTTGGTTAAGTTTTAAGAGCAGAAGTACCCCCGAAGTTTTAACATAATACCCTCAGGCGTTCTTGGGATACTGCTGAGATGCCTTATTGGAAATTAGCATTAGCGCAGTGCATTTTGATTTAATCTTAAGGCAACATTTAGTTTTTAAACAAAACGGGCTAGTGAGAGGGTGGGCGTGTGAGGGGGACTAGTTGCCCTCCAATTACTTTGACCATTAAAAAGGGCATTAGTCCTTTCTATTTTCAATCGAAAGAATCCTTTTCGAAGTTCCTAGGACAACTCCTTCGATACGAAGTGCCCTGGTCTAAACAAAAAAAAAGAAACAAAATAATATACATTGTACCTATGTCGATTTTTATTATAAAAATGTCAAGCCTTCCAATCACTTTCGACTATTAAAAAGGGCACTAGCCCTTTAAATTTTCAATCGAATGAGCCCTTTTGAAGTTTCTACGACAACACATTCAACAAAACCTTATATGGCCCCAGGGCATAACTTACAACCCTTGCCCTGAGGGCTAGGGGGGGGTTCATCCTCAAAGACCTAATTTCCAGAGCTTTCTACTACGTTGAAGAAAATTGCTATCTCAAAATGTTGATTGGATGTGTTTGGGGAAGGGTGGGTGTGAGAGGGGGGCTAGTTGCCCTCAAATCTCTTTCGCCTATTAAAAAGGGTACTAGCTCTTTGAATTTCCAATCGAATGAGCCCTTTTTCAAGTTTCTACGAGAAAGCTTTCAATAAAAACCTTATATGCCCCCAGGGCATAACTTACAATCATAACTTACAATCTGGTGGGGGAGTATCATCCTTTTAGATTTCCGGACCTTTCAACTACTTTGAACAAAATGGCTATTTCAAAAGTTTTGAATGGATGTGTTTGGATAAAAGGTGGGCATGGAAGGTGTGTTAGTTACCTTCCAATCACTTTCGACTATTAAAAAGGGCACTAGCCCTTTGAATTTACAATCGAATGAGCCTATTTTGAAGTTTCTACGACAACACTTTCAATAACAACCTTATACGCCCCCGGGGTCTAACTTACAACCATTGCCATGAGGGCTGTAGGGGGTTGTCATGCTCAAAGACCTAATTTCCGTAGCTTTCAACTACGTTGAACAAAATGGCTATCTCAAAATTTTTATTGGATGTGTTTGGATAAGAAGTGGGCATGGAAGGTGTGTTAGTTACCTTCCAATCACTTTCGACTATTAAAAAGGGCACTAGCCCTTTGAATTTACAATCAAATGAGCCTATTTTGAAGTTTCTACGACAAAACTTTCAATAAAAACCTTATATGCCCCCAGGGCATAACTTACAACCCTTGTCCTGATGGCTCTGGGGGAGTGTCCTCCTCAAAAGCATAATTTCTATCTGGAAATCAACTACACTGAACAAAATGGTTATCTCAAAATTTTGATTGGACGTGTTTGGGGAAATGGCGGGCGTGGAGGCGGTGTTAGGTGCCTTCCAATCAGTTTCGACTATTAAAAAGGGCGCAAGCCACTCCAATTTTCAATCAAATGAGCTCTTTCGAAGTTTCTACGACAACTCCTTCGTTACAAAGTGCCCTGGTCTAAGACCCAGTAACCAAAATCTATCTGAGGCAGCGCTATCGCGCTGCTTATGATAAATCGGTGAATCTACAAAAAAAATCAATTTAATGAAAAATAATTAGTAATATTTCAATAAATCACATATATTAGAAGTTTAGTACAACAAATTGAATCTTACAGAATCAAAACCCATTCAAAATTACGAGCAAAGGAATAGTGCAATACCCAGGGCTATTAAAATTGAGCTTGGTTCAATTATGAGATTGAGCATACTGTGTTGGGCTTGGGGGCTGGGGGAGGTGGAGGGGTATATGTGCTGCAGAATTACTAGTGAATCTGGCTGAAAAAAAAACCGAGTGTATACGACATTCACCTTCGCCCACCCAGAAACTTGTTCAAACTATGTAGCGTGCAGCAGCTCATTGCTGACAATTTTAGTAAAATTCAATTGCAAGTACTTATATTTATGATTGTTTAATCTGTGTTTATTGTTCATTATGTATTACGTAATGTTTTTTAAATTCACCAAGTCAAAGTAGCATCTTTGTTAAATAGTTACTTTTCTTCACTACCGCTTGAATAGCACCTACTTCAATAGCAAAGATATCGGCTCCCTAAATCTCTGTTTTTTTTATGTTTCATATCTTGCCTATGCTGATGACCTGCTTCTTATAAGCCGTACTAGGACTGGTCTATCTAACATGGTTTCTCGCGTTGCTTTTTCAGATATATGCCTTTTTCTTAATGTATATAAATGTAAATTTCTTTCTTTTAATAAAAATTCTAGTATTCCCCTTCGTTGTAGTGGCTTTACTACCCCTTTTCGTAAACTCTCTTCGATGGCTCGGTATTTCTATTACTAATATTCTTCCAAGCTTGCGCCAGCACATAGTCTCAGACATTAATATGAAAATGCAATTAGGATATGCTAAGATTGTTGCCAATAGAGTTAAATATAATAAACTCGCGTTGGCCAAGCTCTATTCAACTTTTTGTGACCATTCGATTCTTTTTGCTTCTGGAACTTTTCCCCTTCTTAAGAAAAATGAGTTAAAAATAATTCGGATTAATTATTTTAGATTTTGTAATTTTTTTTGTTTCTTCCACCTTGGACTAAAGACCGGGTAATTATTTATAAATTTCTTGTTCCTGATGCTACTGCAAAACAGGAAGCGCTACACAGAAAGCTTTCAAATACCACTGGCATCCGTTTTTCTCCGCACCATCACCTTATCAGGTTTTTTCAATTGTAAGTTATTTTTCCTTCATTTTTTTTTGTTTTTCTCTCTTTGGTCACTCCAAATTTTTTAGTATTGTAAAGAGTGAGTAAAAATCAAATAATGATAACTATAATGAATACTTGGGTCCATATTTGTGTATGTTACTGCTTATTAAATTCTGCCAGTTGTGAGTATTTTTTTCTCTTCTTCTTTTTCCCCTCCTTTTAAGTTATTTCTCTTTTGTTTTAGCCTCTTTTAAATCTTATGTGTTACTCTGTAACTGATATTCTTTTATTTCTATATTGATTTGCGTTGCATTTTTATGTGTTAATCCTCGTGATACTCCACGTATTGCACCTCTGTATAGTGTGGCTTAGAAGTAAATAATAATAATAATATTTTGTATATATATATATATATATATATATATATAAAAAAAAAAAACACATATATATATATATATATATATATATATATATATATATATATATATATATATATATATATATATATATATATATATATATATATATATATATATATATATATATATATATATATATATATATATATATATATATATATATATATATATATATATATATATATATATATATATATATATATATATATATATATATATATATATATATATATATATATATAAACGTTCATTCAGTTAATCTGAAGTGCCTCCCCTGGCCTCTGATTCTCTTGGCAGCGGGATCCTGAAGAATCCTTTGGCCAACGATCTAATAAATATAGTATGGAAATATGCGATGTCGTTTTCTATTGCCGCTAGTTTTATTGGATAAACAGAAAATATATTTGGCTCATTTTGGCCTTTGTCTTGCCTGTTATATGAAGCTTTAGCCTGATACTATCAAAATCTGCCGAGTATTTTCAAAATCTTGCCTACTATTATCAAAAATCTTGTCTGGTATTATCAAACTTTTGTTCATTATAATTTTCACTTTGGATTAACACTGTATGACTTTATATTTAATTTGGTGCACACACTTAGCCTAAATTAAACTAACTTTAAACTAAATTAAACTAACTTAGACAACTTAGGTGAATGTAACCTAAATCAAGCCAAGATTTTTATAATACCAGGTAAGATTTTGGGAATGAGAGTTCTTACGCCGAACTGGCCAGCCATGACAAAAAACAACAAACAGAAGTACAACACAATGAAATGACAACAAAAGAAAGTGGGGCCAGTAGTCTCTACTGGTCCCAGTCTCTCTTTGTTGTTTTTCAATATATTGGGAATAAAATACAAAATTTCAATAATACCGGGCAACATTTTCTGTAATAAAAGGCAAGATTTTTGATATCACCATGCAACGTTTAGATGCTATCAGAATAATCCAAAATATCACTCATTTATTTTTTTACAAAATTGCCCCAAAAACAAGATTTTAGTAGCCTGGATATCATTTCGGTGCTCCACATATAGAGAGCCATAAACAATTAATTAATAAAAATTAAAAAAATATCCAATGGAAAAAAAATGAAATTAAAAATGGCTTTACATGAGTTTACAATCATGTGCTGTTTTCAATCCTAAAATCTGAATCAGTCTCAATGAAATATCGCATATGATCATTCAAGCTCTAAAAAAAAAAGAAAAAAAAGAAGAAAAATCATCTAACCTTCGTCTTAATAATACAGATTAATCTCAATAATTAAGAGCGGCCAAGAGCGGTTCAGATTTTGTGTAATTTGGTGCTCTAAGTACCTCGTGAGACATTACATTCAAATGGATTATCGTATAAGTTTCAAACAGTTCGTGGTAACGAACTGTAAGTAAGGAGCGACCCGGCTGAATAGTAACCGAAACTCTAAAAAAGGGGATTTTGATACCAATAGATACATCAAAAGAATTAGATTTTTATATTGATTTCAAATACATACGTTTCATCAAGTTTAGTCTTACCCATCAAAAGCTACGCGCCTGAGACAATTTGCCTTATTTTCGAATAAAGGGGAAACACCCCTGCAAGTCATAGAACATGACTGAAAATCACATGATGGTGTGAAAATCACACCATCAAATTCAGCGTATCAGAGAGCTACGGCGTTGTCGTAGAAACTTCAAAACAGGCTCATTCGATTGGAAATTGAAGAGCTAGTGCCCTTTTTAATAGTCGAAACTGATTGGAGGGCAACTAGCCCTCCCCCCCCCACGCCCGTCATTTCCCCAAACACAACCAAACAAAATTTTTAGATAGCCATTTTGTTCAGCGTAGTTTATTTCCGGATAGAAAATAAATTTTTAATGAGGTCACTCCCCCACAACCCTCGATGCAAGGCTTTTCATACATGACCGAGGGGCATGTAAGTTTGTATAGAAGATTTTGTCGTAGTAACCTCAAATCATTCTCATTGGACTTAACTTTAAAGGGCTCGTTCCGTTTTTAATAGTTGAAAATGGTCTGAGTGCAACTAGCCCCCTTCCCCCTCCCACGCCACTCATTTCCCCAAACACATCCAATCAAAATTTTCAGATAGCCATTTTGTTCAGCGTAGTTCAATTCCAGATAGAAAATATATTTTTGAGGGGGACACTCCCCCACAACCCTCAGGGCAAGGGTTTTGAGTTACGCTCTGGGGCATATAAGGTTTTTATAGAAGGCATTGTCGTAGAAACTTCAAAACAGGCTCATTCGATTGGAAATTAAACGGCTAGTGCCCTTTTTAATAGTTGAAAATGCTTGGAGTGCAACTAGGGCCGCCCCCCCACGCCCATCATTTCCCCAAACACATCCAATCAAAATTCTGAGATAGCCATTTTGTTCAGCGTAGTTGATTTCCACAGAGGAAATATGTTTTTGAGGAGGACACTCCCCCAGAACCTTCAGGGCAAGGGTTTTAAGATATGCCCTGGGGGCATATAAGGTTTTATAGAAGGCGTTGTCGTAGAAACTTCAAAAAAGGTTCATTCGATTTGAAATTCAAAGGGATAGTGCTCTTTTTAATAGTCAAAAGTGATTGGAGGGCAACTAGCCCCCCCCCCCCCCAACGCCCATCATTCCCCTAAACACATCCAATCAAAATTTTGAGATATCCATTTTTGTTCAGCGTAGTTGATTTCCAGATTTAAAATATATTTTTGTGGAGGACACTCCCCCACAACCCTCAGGGCAAAGGTTTTAAGTTATGCCCTGGGGGCATTTAGGGTTTTTATAAAAGGCTTCGTCGTAGAAACTTCAAAACAGGCTCATTCGATTGGAAATTAACGGGCTAGTGCCATTTTTAATAGTCGAAAGTGATTGGAGGGCAGCTAGCCCCTCCCCCTACGCCCATCATTTCCCCAATCACATCCAATCAAACTTTTGAGATAGCCATTTTGTTCAGGAGAGCTGATTTCCTGAGAGAAAATATGTAGTTGACGATGACTCTTCCCCGACTCGTTCTGTGAAAGGGTTCTAAGTTAGGCCCATGGGGCAAGCACGGTTTTTATAGCAAGCTTTGTAGTAGAAAATTCAGATTATGTTAATTAGATTGGATTTTCAAACGGAGAGTGACCTATTTAATTTTAGCTACTGATTCGCGGGGCCCCACCCCTACGCTCATCATTTACCCAAACATATCGAAACACACGTTTGGGATAGTCGTTTTGTTCAGTGTAGCTGATTTCCAGTGTAGCTGACATATAGAAAATAAGTTTTTTGAGGAAGAAACTCCCCCACAACCCTCGGCAAGAGTTTTAAGTTATGCCCTGGGGGCATATAAGGTTTTTATAGAAGGCGTTGTCGTAGAAACTTCAAAACAGGAACATTCAATTGGAAATTTAAAGTGGCCTTTTTAATAGTTGAAAGTGATTTGAGGGCAACTAGCCCCCCCCCCACGCCCATCATTCCCCCAAACACATCCAATCAAAATTTTGAGATATTCATTTTGTTCAGCGTAGTTGATTTCCAGATAGAAAATATGTTTTGAGGAGGATAATCCCCCACAACCCTCAGGGCAAGAGTTTTAAGTTATGCCCTGGGGCATATAAGGTTTTTATAGAAGGCGGTGTCGTAGAAACTTCAAAAAAGGCTCATTCGATTGGAAATTCCGAGGGCTAGTGCCCTTTGTAATAGTCGAAAGTGATTTGAGGGCAACTAACCCCCCTCTCACGCCCACCTTTTCCCCAAACACATCCGATCAAAATTTTAAGACAGCCATTTTATTAAACGTAGTTTTAAGTTCTGTAAATTAGGTCCTTGAGGATTACAACTCCCCCAAAGTCCTCAGGGCAAGGGTTGTAATTTAAGGATTCTCCGAATCCTTCATATTATTTCTTATGGAAGGATGCTCGTATAAACTTTAGAGAGAGCTCGTTTGATTGAACATTGAAAGTTCTTGTTCACTTTTTAAGAGTCAAAAGAGATTGAAGGGCAACTAGCCCCACTTACTCCTCCACGCCCTCAATGCATCAGATAAAAATTTTGAGATAGACATTTTGTTAAAATAGTTCAAAGTTCTGATAACAAGAACTCCGGTGTCGACACAGCCCGCAAGGGCCCAGGGGTCGGCGTTGTAAGTTATGCCCTGGGGCATAACTTATTAAGGGGGGGGGCTTATAACTTATGGGAAGGGGTTTTATATGGGAAGAACACATAGGAAATCTATTATAATTATCCAATTATAATGTTAAAATACATACTCTGTGATAGATGCAAAATTGCTTTGGCACACAAATTCCTATTAAGGTCAATTCCAAACAGCCGTGATCCCTTTGTGTCAGCAAGTGAAATGGTCTAAACTCCCTTATTGGTTCTATTTTTTCAATCTATTCATTGTTGTCAATCGCTGTCAACAAGTTATGCAAGCTGTCTATTGTTCATATATAAGGTTTTTATCAAATAAGCAATCATATAGACTTTAATAAAAGCCTCATTCGATTTAAATTGAAAGTTCTAGATAGGTTTTTTAAATCCAAGAATAATCGGACAGTAAGCACCCCCCCCCCCCCCCATGCCAAACAAAAACTTGAAACTTTTTGCAATAAAAAATGAACAAAAATGAATTAAAAAAAAAACTTTCCGAAAAATAAGTTTTCAAAGAAAAGTAAAGGCCATTTTAAAATTAACCCCAGGAGATACAAATACCTGTTAAAATTAAAACTAAAAACGACCAGAAATTACTATTAAAGAATAAATGAAACCCAAAACAAACAGAAATTAAATAAACAATCATAGAAAAAAACATACAACAAGTGATAATATAAATGAATAAATAGATCTTAAAGCGAATAATGCTTTGACTGAACATGAAAAGCAAGCTTAAAACGAAAACAAATATTTTTCTATTAAAGTATAAATTAAACTTAAAACGAACAGAAATTAAATAAACAATCAATGCGAACAAAACATACAACATATATTAATGTAAATGAATAAATAAATCTTAAAACGAGTGAAACTTAAATTGAATATGCAAATCAAGTCTGAATCGAATAAAAATAACTACAAACAAGAGTTTGGGTATCGTCTCACTGCAGAAGCCTAGAACCTACTGCATCATTGGCGCTTTAATCTTCTCAGGGCGCCCAAATCTTCTCAGGAAAAATAAATAAATAAAAAGAAACATTATCTAGTATTCTAGACACCTCCCCAAAAAAGTATTTCAAGTCCGTTCCAAAATTCAGGCTGCTTCCATCCCTGTTCTCAGCAAAACAATGCTGGCGCATCCGTTTGGTATGGATTTTGCTGGATGCGTTTGTACCGTGAGTAAAATGATATATTTAAAATACAAAGAATAAATTTCCTTCTTTCTAAAGATAATTCCGACTTCCTCTAATTAAGTTTAAATCTAGTTTCAAAAAAAAAGAAAAGTCCTTAATAAGCAAAGAGAAAAATTGCAGTTAGCCTCAGACAAAGAACGGCGCTATCCAGCTTTGGATTTCGCTAAGATAGTGGGCAATAAAAAAGATGCTACCCACAATATTTCTAAGGAAGTTTAAATTATAAGAGCCGTGTGAACGTTTGAATCATCAGAAATATTTAAGACAGATTATTGGACGGAGGGTTTGGCCCGCCTCAGGACTTAGGCCAATTGTGGGCCAGCTCTTAGAACGCAGGACAAAAACTATATTTTATAGTTTGATAAAAGTGCTTTTTTGGAGGATTCGTAAAGGAGATTCAGGATCATTTAGAGCAGAATTATTTCGACGTTCAAGCTTTGCAATTCCATCATTGTTGTTACCTCAGTCACCGCTGTTGTCATTTGAAGTTACCCACTGCTGTTCACCTAAATATTTAAGTCTCAATAAATCTATTGCTTTTTACCTGTGTTTATTTAATTTTATATGTCTGTATCTAGTCTAACGACAGGTAATTAGTTCGCATGTCTCCATAGGTAGCGCTCCCAGGGATCCGATCTCCAGATAGCTTGAGGAAAAGAGGTTACATTTATGTAGCTACACATTTTACTTTCTCTCAATAATTGAGGGTGGCACGGTCATAAATTTACTTCACTCCCCATTGCTCTGGCGCAGGCCTTGATGGCACAATCTTTAGCGCTATAAGTGGCGCTATCGGAAAACTTATAAGGTGTAAGTTCACGGCTTCAAAGTACAATTTTAGACTTGACCCGGTCAATCTTCATTACCGCGATTGTCCCAGTCCTTTCTTTTATCGCTACAAGTTCTGGCAGATGTGGACTTCGCTGACGATGTTGCATTGGTATGCGAAAATATCACTGACATCAAAACTGCCCTGGAGACGCTAGCATCTGTTGCATTAAAACTTGGTTTACGTGTAAACTGGACCAAGACCAAAATATTACCTGTGGACAAGACACCATGCAGCCCCCTGACAACTATAGAAGTATGTGGCCAAGATCTTGAGATGGTCAAGCAGTTCACCTACCTTGGTTCAATTGTTTGCTCAAACGGAAA
The DNA here is from genome assembly GCF_049724085.1 of Artemia sp. Qi Xiang Cuo. Classification (NCBI taxonomy): domain Eukaryota; kingdom Metazoa; phylum Arthropoda; class Branchiopoda; order Anostraca; family Artemiidae; genus Artemia; species Artemia sp. Qi Xiang Cuo. The sequence continues at coordinate 84,037,935 of NC_142799.1, read as the reverse complement.
TCTAGATACAGAGATATCAGCAAGGGTGGCTAAGGTGAACGCCGTTTTCGGCCGCCTACTGAGGAGAATATTCCACAAACCCCAGATCAGCCGTCTCAGGAAAGCTCGTATCTAGTCTGCCTCAGTAGCAAGTGTCGTGTTGAACTGCAAACGGCCTGAAACGCCCCAGAAGTGGACCACGTATGTGATGGGCGGATATCATCCGTGAACGACTCACGGTGTGGGACATTGACACCAGTGAAGCTCCCACCCTGGCCCAAAACAGGCCACTCTGGAGACGTTTAATGGCACTGGCGTCTGGTTCTCTCTACGCTGGTGACGCTGCCGAGCAAGAGCTTTAAGTCAAGTAAGTTAAACCAAGTCCATCTATGATTCGGAACTTTCACTAAAAGCATCCTATAGGATAGTAAAGAGAATTAAGGAAGACGAAAATTTATTATACCCAATAGGTGTTTAATAAAAACATTTTCTTAATTAACTTTAAAAATCTTTTTTAATTGAATAAGAAGGAGAATTAAATACTTTAGTCCTGACCTCTTTCATCATATTCCGTCACATGTATGAAACAAATCCATTTTCTTTTTAATCATCACAGCCTTAAACTAATTTCAGTTGAGACGTACAGCTACTCACTTTCAACACATCTACTCATAATGCCGAGTAAAAATTAAAGGATATTAAAAAAATAAGCTGAATTTATTTCTTTTCCAACAGATCGTGGTAATGAACGGTAAGTAAAAAGCCACCTGCTTCGATAGCTGCAGAAGAAGTAAATTTCACAGAGAGAACTGTGAGAAAAACTCACTATTCACAAAGTAGAGGATGGTGTTAGTCATCGGAAAAATTTCAGTCTTAGAAAAAATTTGGTCGGTTGGAAAAATTTGGACCATTTTCAGTGATGAATTGTCATATACCTGACTAAAAAAATATTTACATGTACAAAATATAGACCATATGGAAACGGATCTTGAGTGTTAGAAATGGAGGCCCTTTAGCTAATTGTGATAGATCTACCTCATCCTAGGTCTTTTAATATAATTTTTACCAAACATTGGAGTCTCGTTTATTTAAAAGGTCGTAAAGCAACCATATACAAGAGGAAGGCAACTAACGCCCCTTCCACTCGCACCATTTTCCTAAACACATCCAAGCAAAATTTTGAGATAGCCATTTTGTTCAGCGTAGTTTATGTCCAGTTATAAATTATGTTTTAGAGGAGGACACTCCCCCACAGCCCTCAGGGCAAGGGTTATAAGTTATACCCTGGGGTATATAAGATTTTTATGGAAAGCGCTGTCGTAGAAACTTCAAAAAAGGCTCATTCGATTGGAAATTCAAAGGGCTGGTGCCCTTTTAATAGTCGAAAGTGATTGGAGGGCAACTAACTCTCCTTCTCACGCCTACGTTCTCCGCAAACACATCCAATCAAAATTTTGAGATAGCCATTTTGTTCATGTAGTTGAAAGTTTTGGAACTTAGGTCTTTGAGGATGACAACACCCCCCCCCCAGCCCTCAGGGCAAGGTTTGTAAGTTATGCCCTGGGGGCATATAAGGTTTTATATAGAAAGCGTTGTCGTAAAAACTTAAAAAGGGCTCCTTCGGCTGGAAATTCAAAGGGCTAGTGCCCTTTTTAATAGTTGAAAGTAATGGGAAGGCAACTAACCCCCATCTCACGCCCACCACTCCCCCAAACATGTTTGGGGACTTCGTATCGAATTATTTTTTTCCCCCATATCAGGACATTTCGTATCAAAGGAGTTGGAGTAGAAACTACAAAAAGGACTCATTCGATTGAAAATTGGAATGGCTAGTGCTCTTTTTAATAGTTGACACATCCAATCAAAATTTTGAGATAGCCACTTTGTTCAACGTAGTTGAAAGTTTCGGAAATTATATTTTTTAGAATATTTTTGAGATAATGACAGCCCCCCACCCCATAGCTCTCAGAGCAAGGGTTTTAAGTTATGCCCTGGGGGCAAATAGGCTCGAAAACTAACCCCTCTCTCACGCCCACCTTTTCCCCGAACACATACAATCAAAATTTTGAGATAGCCTTTTTGTTCAACGTAGTTGAAAGTTCTGGAAATTAGGTCTATATGGATGAAAAGCCCCGCCACAGCACTCAGAGCCAGGATTATAAGTTATGCCCTGGGGCTATATAAGATTTTCATAGAAAACGTCGCCATAAAAACTTCAAAAGGGGTTCACTCGATTGAAAACTGAAATGGCTAGTGATCTTTTTAGTAGTCAAAAGTGACTAGAAGGCAACTAACACCCCTTCCACGCCCACCATTTATCCAAACGCATCCAACCAAATGTTGAGATTACCATTTTGTTCAAACATAGTTGAAAGTTCTGAAAATCAGGTCTTTGAGGATGACCCCCCCCCCCGCCCACAGGGCAAGGGATATAAATTACACCCTGGGGGCATATAAGGTTTTTATTGAAAGCTTTTTCCTAGGAACTTGAAAAAGACCGCATTCGATTGGAAATTCAGAGGGCTAGTGCCCTTTTTAATTGTCGAAAGTGATGGGAGGGCCCTAACCCCCCTCTCACGCCCACCTTTTCCCTAAACATATACAATCAAAATTTTTAGATAACAATTTTGTTCAACGCAGTTGAAAGTTTTGGAAAATTAGGTCATTAAGGATTAAAACCCCCCCCCCCAGATAGCCCTTAGGGCAAGGGTTGTAAGTTATGCCCTGGAGGTATATAAGGTTTTCATAGAAGGTGTTGTCTTAGAAACTTCAAAAGGGCTCATTCCATTGAAAATTGAAAGGGCTAGTGCCCTTTTTAATAGTCGAAAGTGATTGGAAGGAGTAGAAATGACCCTATTGATCTGACGAGAACACCATATATGGGCATAGAGTCCCTTGGGAGAACACCTGTGCTGTCAGTCGTGACGGGGCACCATATATGGGCATGGAATCCCCAGGGAGAACAGGTTTCCGAGAAATGTCTCCGGGTGAAGTTTATTAACTGTCTGACAGATGATGTCAAGGTTGATTGTTTCCGGGCGAAGTTCATTAATGTCTGACAGATGATGTCAAGGTTGATTGTTTCCGGGCGAAGTTCATTAATGTCTGACAGATGATGTCAAGGTTGATTGATTTGTTGGTGTTCATCCAGGAGAATTGACTCCGGGCGAATGTTTTGATCTTAGAGATGAGGAGATTAACGCGGGAAAGGATTTCCTAGAAATTTCAAATGTGACAGCGCAGGGATGTCAAAACAAAGGGAACACTCTGAAATTACGTTTAGAGATTATTTGGGAGAAACCGTTTTAGGCATTTTAGGGATTATTTGGGCCAAACCGTTTTAGGCATTTTATTGATCTAGGACTCATGACGGGGCTCCATATATGGACATAGAATGACTGTAATCGACTAGGACAAATGGATTTCTGAGAAATTGATTACATAATCGGTAGAACCCTATCAGGAGGTCATGACGAGGCTCCATATATGGACATAGAATGACGTAATCGACTAGGAAAAATGGATTTCTGAGAAATTGATTACATAATCGGTAGAATCCTATCAGAAGGTCATGACGGGAATCCATATATGGATATAGAATGACGTAATCAATTAGGACAGTTGGATTTCTGAGAAATTGATTACATAATCGGTAGAACCCTATCAGGAGGTCATGACGGGAGTCCATATATGGGCATAGAATGACGTAATCGACTAGGACAGTTGGAATGTTTCAGTAGTTTTTCTTCGTAGTTTACCATGTCATAGTTACATTCTCATGATTTTTCATATTTTATTTTCGATTTCTTTCGTTGAAATGCAAGAGTTGGAATATTTTATTTGGGTTTTTTTGCCGTTATCCGTTTTACAATTAAATTCTCTTGATTTTTCAAAGTTCATTTTGGATTTCTTTCGTTGAAATGCAAGAGTTGGAATATTTCAGTAGCGTTTTGTTGTAGTTTACCTTGTCACAGTTACATTCTCTTAATTTTTGAAAGTTCATTTTGAATTTCTTTCATTGAAATGCATGGGTTGGAATATTTCAGTAGTGTTTTGTTGTGGTTTACCTTGTCACAGTTACATTCTCTCGATTTTTCAAAGCTCATTTTGAATTTCATTCATTGAAATGCAAGAGTTGGATTATTTCAGTAGTGTTTTGTCGTGGTTTACCATTTTACAGTTACATTCTCTTGATTTTTAAAAGTTCATTTTCGATTTCTTTCGTTGAAATGCAAGAGTTGGAATATTTCAGTAGTGTTTTGTAGTGGTTTACCTTGTCACAGTTACATTATCTCAATTTTTTAAAGTTTATTTTGAATTTCTGTCATTGAAATGCAAGAGTTGGAATATTGCAGTAGTGTTTTGTCATGGTTTAACTTATCACAGTCACATTTTCTTGATTTTTCAAAGTTAATTTTGAAATTCCTTCGTTGAAATAAGAGAGTTTGAATATTTCATTAGTGTTTCGTCATGGTTTACCTTTTCACACTTGCATTATCTTAATTTTTCAAAGTTCAATTTTGATTTATTTCGTTGAAATGCAAGAGTTGGAATATTTCATAAGTGTGTTGTTGTGTTTTACCTTGTCACAGTTACATTCTCTTAATTTTTCAAAGTTCATTTTGAATTTCTTTCGTTGAAATGCAAGAGTTGGAATATTTCAGTAGTGTTTTGTTGTGCTTTACGTTGTCACAGTTACATTCTCTTGATTTTTCAAAGTTCATTTTGAATTTTTTTCATTGAAGTGCAAGAGTTGGAATATTTCAGTAGTGTCTTGTCCTGGTTTACATTGTCACAGTTACATTCTTTTAATTTTTCAAAGTTCATCTTGAATTTCTTTCGTTGAAATGCAAGAGTTGGAATATTTCAGTAGTGTTTTGTTATAGTTTACCTTGTCACAGTTACATTCTCTTAATTTTTCAAAGTTCATTTTGAATTTCTTTCATTCAAATGCAAGAGTTGGAATATTTCAGTAGTGTTTTTCGTGGTTTACCTTATCACAGTTACATTTTCTTGATTTTTCAAAGTCCATTTTGGATTTCTTTCATTGAAATGCAAGAGGTGGAATATTTCAGTAGTGTTTTGTTGTGCTTTACCTTGTCACAGATACATTCTCTTGTTTTTTCTAAGATCATTTGAATTTATTTTATTAAAATGCAAGAGTTGGAATATTTAAGTAGTGCTTTGTTATGGTTTACATTGTCACAGTTACATTATCTTGATTTTTCAAATTTCATTTATGAATTTCTTTCTTTGAAATGAAAGAGTTGGAATATTTCAGTAGTGTGTTGTTGTGGTTTACAGTGTCACAGTTACAATCTCTTGATTTGTCAAAATTTATTTTGAATTTCTTTCATTGAAATGCAAGAGTTGGAATATTTCAGTAGTGTTTTGTCATGGTTTACCTTGTCACAGTTACATTTTCTTGATTTGTCAAAATTTATTTTGAATTTCTTTCATTGAAATGCAAGAGTTGGAATATTTCAGTAGTGTTTTGTTTTGGTTTACCTTGTCATAGTTACATTTTCTTAATTTTTCAAATTTCATTTTGAATTTCTTTCATTTAAATGCAAGAGTTGGACTATTTCAGTAGTATTTTGTTGTGTTTTTACATTTTCACAGTTACATTCTCATGATTTTTCAAAGTTCATTTTGAATTTATTTCGATGAAATGTAAAAGTTGGAATATTTCAGTATTGTTTTGTCATGGTTTACATAGTCACAGTTACATTCTCTTAATTTTTCAAAGTTTATTTTGAATTTCTATCGTTGAAATGCAAAATTTGGATTATTTTAGTAGTGTTTTGATATGGTTTACCATGTCAGAGTTACATTCTCTTAATTTTTCAAAGTTCATTTTGGATTTCTTTCATTGGAATGCAAGAGTTGGATTGTTTCATTAGAGGTTTGTTGTGGTTTACCTTGTCACAGTTACATTTTCTTGATTTTTCAAAATTCATTTGGGAATTTCTTTCATTTAAATGCAAGAGTTGGAATATATCACTAGTTCATTGCCATGGTTTACCTTGTGACAGTTACACTCTCTTGATTTTTCAAAGTTTATTTATAAATTTCTATCGTTTAAATGCAAGAGTCGGAATATTTTAGTAGTGTTTTGATTTGGTTTACCTTGTCACATTTACATTTTCTTGATTTGTCAAAATTTTTTTTGAATTTCTTTCATTGAAATGCAAGAGTTGGATTATTTCAGTAGTGTTTTGTTATGGTTTCCCTTGTCAAAGTTACATTCTCATGATTTTTCAAAGCTCATTTTGAATTTCTTTCATTGAATTGCCAGAGTTGGTATATTTCAGTAGTATTTTCCAGTGTTTTACATTGTCATAGTTACAATCTCTTTATTTTTCGAAGTTCATTTGAATTTCTTTCAATGAAGTGTAAGAGTTGGAATATTTCAGTAGTGTTATGTCGTACTTTACCTAGTCAAAGTTACATTCTCTAGATTTTTCAAAGTTTATTTTGGATTTATTTCGTTTAAATGCAAGAGTTGGAATATTTAAGTAGTTTTTTGTTGTTGTTTAAATTGTCAAAGTTACATTCTCTTGATTTTCAAAGTTCATTTTCAATTTCTTTTATTGAAATGAAAGACTTGGATTATTTCAGTATTGTTTTGTTGTGGTTTACCTTGTCATAGTTACACTCTCTTGATTTTTCAATGTTCAAATTGGATTTCCGTCATTGAAATGCAAAATTTGAAATGCTTCAATAGTTTTTTGATGTGGTTTACATTGTCACAGATACATTCTCTTGATTTTTCAAAGTTCATTTTAAATTTCTTCCATTGAAATGCGAGAGTTGGAATATTTCAGTAGTGTTTTGTAGTGGTTTACCTTGTCACAGTTACATTCTCTCAATTTTTAAAAGTTTATTTTGAATTTCTTTCATTGAAATGCAAGAGTTGGATTATTTCAGTAGTGTTTTGTTGTGGTTTACCTTGTCACAGTCACATTCTCTTGATTTTTCAAAGTTCATTTGGGATTTCTTTCGTTGAAAAGAGAGAGTTTGATCATTTCATTAGTGTCTTGTCATTGTTTACCTTGTCACAGTTACATTCTCTTAATTTTTCAAAGTTATTTTGAATTTCTTTCGTTGAGATGCAAGAGTTGGAACATTTAAGTAGTTTTTTGTAGTGCTTTAAATTGTCACAATTACATTCTCTTAATTTTTCAAAGTTCATTTTGAATTTATTTCGTTGAAATGCAAGAGTTCGAATATTTCAGTAGTGTTTTTTCGTTCTTTAAATTGTCAAAGTTACAATCTATTGATTTTTAAAAGTTCATTTTGAATTTCTTTCGTTGAAATGCAAGAGTTGGAATATTTCAGTAGTGTCTTGTCGTGGTTTACCTTGTCACAGTTACATTATCTTAATTTTTAAAAAGTTCATTTTCGATTTCTTTCGTTGAAATGCAAGAGTTGGAATATTTCAGTAGTGTTTTGTAGTGGTTTACCTTATCACAGTTACATTCTCTCAATTTTTTAAAGTTTATTTTGTATTTCTTTCATTGAAATGCAAGAGTTGGATTATTTCAGTAGTGTTTTGTTGTGGTTTACCTTGTCACAGTCACATTCTCTTGATTTTTCAAAGTTCATTTTGAATTTCTTTCATTGAAATACAAGAGTTGGAATATTTTAGTAGTGTTTTGTAGTGGTTTACATTGCCATAGTTACATTCTCTTAATTTTTCAAAGTTCATTTTGAATTTCTTTCGTTGAAATGCAAGAGTTGGAATATTTCAATAGTGTTTTGTTGTGCTTTAAATTGTCACAATTACATTCTCTTAATTTTTCGAAGTTCATTTTGAATTTGTTTCATTGAAATTCAAGAGTTGGAATATTTCAGTAGTTTTTTGTTGTGGTTTGAATTGTCACAGTTACATTCTCTTGATTTTTCAAAGTTTTTTTGGAATTTATCTTGCTGAAATGCAAGAGTTGGAATATTTCAGTAGTGTCTTGTCCTGGTTTACATTGTCACAATTACATTCTCTTAATTTTTCAAAGTTCATTTTGAATTTCTTTCGTTGAAATGCAAGAGTTGGAATATTTCAGTAGTGTTTTGTTATAGTTTACCTTGTCGCAGTTACATTTTCTTGATTTTTCAAAGTTCATTTTGAATTTCTTTCATTCAAATGCAAGAGTTGGAATATTTCAGTAGTGATTTTTCGTGGTTTACCTTGTCACAGTTACATTTTATTGATTTTTCAAAGTCCATTTTGGATTTCTTTCATTGAAATGCAAGAGGTGGAATATTTCAGTAGTGTTTTGTTGTGATCTACCTTGTCAAAGTTACATTCTCTTGTTTTTTCAAAGTTCTGTTTGAATTTCCTTCATTGAAATGCAAGAGTTGGAATATATCAGTAGTGTTTTGTTATGGTTTACCTTGTCACAGTTACATTAACATGATTTTTCAAAGTTTATTTATGAATTTCTTTCGTTGAAATGCAAGAGTTGGAATATTTCAGTAGTGTTTTGTTGTGGTTTACAGTGTCACAGTTACATTATCTTGATTTGTCAAAGTTTATTTTGAATTTCTTTCATTGAAATGCAAGAGTTGGAATATTTCAGTAGTGTTTTGGCATGGTTTACCTTGTCACAGTTACATTTCCTTGATTTGTCAAAATTTATTTTGAATTTCTTTCATTGAAATGCAAGAGTTGGATTATTTCAGTAGTGTTTTGTTATGGTTTACCTTGTCTTAGTTACATTTTCTTGATTTTTCAAAGTTCATTTTGAATTTCTTTCATTGAAATGCAAGAGTTGGAATATTTCAGTAGTATTTTCTTATGTTTTACATTTTCACAGTTACATTCTCTTGATTTTTCAAAGTATTTTATGAATTTCTTTTACTGAAATATAAGAGTTGGGATATTTCAGTATTGTCTTCTCGTGGTTTACCTTGTCACAGTTACATTCTCTTAATTTTTCAAAGTTCATTTTGAATTTCTTTCGTTGAAATGCAAGAGTTGGAATATTTCAGTAGTGTTTTGTTATAGTTTACCTTGTCATAGTTACATTCTCTTAATTTTTCAAATTTGATTTTGAATATCTTTCATTCAAATGCAAGAGTTGGAATATTTCAGTAGTGTTTTGTCGTGGTTTACCTTGTCACAGTTACATTTTCTTGATTTTTGAAAGTTCATTTTGTATTTCTTTCGTAGAAATGCAAGAGTTAGAATATATCACTAGTTTTTTGCCATAGTTTACCTTGTCACAGTTACACTCTCATGATTTTGCAAAGTTTATTTATGAATTTCTATCATTGAAATGCAAGAGTTGGAATATTTCAGTAGTGTTTTGTTGTGGTTTACAGTGTCACATTTACATTTTCTTGATTTTTCAAAATTCTTTTTGGATTTCTTTCATTCAACTGCAAGAGTCGTAATATTTCAGTAGTGTTTTGTTACAGTTCACCATGTTGTAGTTACATTCTCTTAATTTTTCAAATTTTATTTTGGATTTCTTAAGTTGAGTTGGAAGAGTTGGATTATTTAAGTAGTGTTTTCTCGTGTTTTAACTTGTCACAGTTACATTCTCTTGTTGTTTCACATGTCAGTCTTGATTTCTGTCACTGAAATTGTAAAGCTCGAGCATTTCGAAAGTGTTTTATTGTGGTTCAAAATATAAATGTTCCATTCGTTCAATGTTTCATGGTTCATTTTGGGTTTTCTTCGTTGATATGCATGTGTCGTACTATTCACTAGTGGTTTTTCAATGTTTACAGTTTCATAGTTATAGTCTCTTGATTTTTCAAAGTTCATTTTGGATTTCTTTCGTTGAAATGCAAGATTGGGATTATTTCAGTTGTGTTTTGATGTGGTTTACATTGTCACAGATACATTCTCTTGATTTTTCAAAGTTCATTTTAAATTTCTTTCATTGAAATGCGAGAGTTGGAATATTTCAGTAGTGTTTTGTTGTGATTTACAGTGTCACAGTTACATTCTCTTGATTTTTCAAAGTTCATTTTGGATTTCTTTCATTGAAATGCAAGAGTTGGAATATTTCAGTAGTGTTTTGATGTGGTTTTCATTGTCAAAGTTACATTTTCTTAATTTTTCAAAGTTCATTTTGGTTTTTCTTTCGTTGAAATGCAAGAGTTGAAATATTTCAGTAGTGTTTTGTTATGATTTACCTTGTCACACTTACATTCTCTTAATTTTTCAAAGTTCATTTTTGATTTCTATCGTTGAAATGGAAGAGTTGGAATATTTCAGTAGTTTTTTGTAATGGTTTATCTTTTCACAGTTACATTCTCATAATTTTTCGGAATTAATTTTAATTTCTTTCGTTGAGACGAAAAAGGTGGAATATTTCAGTAGTGTTTTGTCGTGGTTTACCTCGTCACAGTTACATTTTCTTGATTTTTCAAAGTTCATTTTGAATTTCTTTCGTTGAAATGCAAGAGTTGGAATATTTCAGTAGTGATTTGTTGTGGTTTACCTTGTCATAGTTACATTCTCTTGATTTTTCAAAGTTCATTTTGAACTTTTTTCATTGAAATTCAAGAGTTGGAATATTTCAATAGTTTTTTGTCATGCTTTACCTTGTTAAAGTTGCATTATCTTTATTTTACAAGGTTCATTTTGAATTTATTTCGTTTAAATGATAGATCTTGAATATTTCAGTAGTGTATTGTTGTGTTTTACCTTGTAAAAGTTAAATTATCTTGATTTTTCAAAGTCCATTTTGGATTTCTGTCATTGAAATGCAAGAGTTGGAATATTTCAGTAGTGTTTTTTTGTGGTTTAGCTTGTCACAGTTACATTCTCTTGATTTTTCAAAGTTCATTTTTAATTTCATTCATTGAAATGCAAGAGTTGGAATATTTCAGTAGTGTTTCGTTACGGTTTACCTTGTCACAGTTACATTCTCTTCATTTTTCAAAGTTCATTTTGGATTTCTTTCATTGAAATGCAATTCGTTGAAATGTGTTTTGTTATGCTTTACTTTGACATAGTTACATTTTCTTGATTTTTCAAAGTTCATTGGGATTTCTTTCGTTGAAATGCAAGAGTTGGAATATTTCAGTAGTGTTTTGTTATGGTTTACATTGTCGCAGTTACATTCTCTTGATTTTTCAAAGTTTATTTTGGAATTTATTTCGTTGAAATGCAAGAGTTGGAATATTTCAGTAGTGTTTTGTCGTAGTTTACCTTGTCACACTTACATTCTCTTGATTTTTCAAAGTTCATTTTAAATTTCTTTCATTGAAATTCAAGGGTTGGATCATTTCAGTAGTGTTTTGTCGTGGTTTACCTTGTCACAGTTACATTCACTTGATTTTTCAAAGTTCATTTTGGATTTCTTTCATTAAAATGCAAGAGTTGGAATATTTCAGTAGTGTTTTGTTGTGGTTTTCATTTTCAAAGTTGCATTCTATTGATTTTCAAAGTTCATTTTGGTTTTTCTTTCCTTGAAATGCAAGAGTTGAAATATTTCAGTTTTGTTCTTTTGTTGTTATCATTGTCACAGTTAAATTCTCTTAAATTTTCAATATTCATTTTGAATTTCTTACGATTAAATGCAAGAGGTGGATTATTTCAGTCGTGTTTTGTCATGGTTGACCTTGTCACAGCTACATTCTCTTGATTTTTCAACGGTTATTTTGAATTTATTTCGTTTAAATGCAAGAGTTGGAATATTTCAGTAGTGTTTTGTTGTGGTTTAACTCGTCCCATTTATATTCTCTTGATTTTTCTAAGTTCCTTTTGGATTTCTTTCGTTGAAATGCAAGATTTGGATTATTTCAATAGTGTTTTATCGTGGTTTACCTTGTCACTCTTACTTTCTCTTAATTTTTCAAATTTCATTTCGAATTTATTTAATTGAAATGAAATTGTTTGATTATTTTAGTAGTATTTTTTTATGCTTTTCCTTGTGACAGTTACATTCTTTTGATTTTTAAAAGTTTATTTTGAATTTCTTTCGTTGAAATGCAAGAGTTGGAATATTTCATTAGTATTTTGTTGTGCTTTACCTTGTCGCGGTTACATTCTCTTTATTTTTCAAAGTTCATTTTGAATTTCTTTCGTTGAAATGCAAGATTTGGATTATTTCAGTAGTGTTTTGTTGTGCTTTACATTGTCAAAGTTACATTCTCTTAATTTTTCAAAGTCCATTTTGAATTTCTTTCATTGAAATGCAAGAGTTGGAATATTTCAGTAGTGTTTTGTTGTAGTTTACCTTGTCACAGTTACATTCTCTTGATTTTTCAACGTTCATTTTTAATTTCATTCATTGAAATGCAAGAGTTGGAATATTTCAGTAGTGTTTCGTTACGGTTTACCTTGTCACAGTTACATTCTCTTGATTTTTCAAAGTTCATTTTGGATTTCTTTCGTTGAAATGCAAGAGTTGGAATGTTTCAGTAGTGTTTTGTCGTGGTTTGCCTTGTCACAGTTAAATTCTCTTGATTTTTCAAAGTTCATTTTGGATTTCTTTCATTGAAATGCAATTCGTTGAAATGCGTTTTGTTATGGTTTACCTTGACACAGTTACATTTTCTTGATTTTTCAAAGTTCATTTGGATTTCTTTCGTTGAAATGCAAGATTTGGATTATATTAGTAGTACCTCATCGTAATTGACCATGTAAGATCTACATTCTTATAATTTTTCAAGTATAATATTGGATTTCTTTATTTTAAAAGCATTATTTTGATTGTTTCAGATTTTTCTTTTTTTGGTTTAAATTGTCACAGTAACATTTTTTTGATTTTTCAAAGTTAATTTTGAATTTATTCCGTTGAAATGCAAGAGTTGGAATATTTCAGTAGTATTTTGTTGTGGTTTACCTTGTCACAGCTACATTCTCATTATTTTTTAAAGCTCATTTTGGATTTTTTAACTGAAATGCAAGAGTTGGAATATTTTAGATGCGTTTTATCTGACTTTACCTTGCCACAGTTAAATTCTCTTATTTTGACATGGTAGATTTTGATTTTATTTAGTTGAAATGCTAGATCTGGAATATTTCAGTAGTGTTTTGTTGTGCTTTACATTGTCAAAGTTACATTCTCTTAATTTTTCAAAGTCCATATTTGATTTCTGTCATTGAAATGCAAGAGTTGGAATATTTCAGTAGTGTTTTTTTGTAGTTTAGCTTGTCACAGTTACATTCTCTTGATTTTTCAAAGTTCATTTTTAATTTCATTCATTGAAATGCAAGAGTTGGAATATTTCAGTAGTGTTTCTTTACGGTTTACCTTGTCACAGTTACATTCTCTTGATTTTTCAAAGTTCATTTTGGATTTCTTTCGTTGAAATGCAAGAGTTGGAATATTTCAGTAGTGTTTTGTCATGGTTTACCTTGCCACAGTTACATTCTTTTAATTTTTGAAAGTTCATTTTGAATTTATTTCATTGAAATGCAATTCGTTGAAATGTGTTTTGTTATGGTTTACCTTGACACAGTTACATTTTCTTGATTTTTCAAATTTCATTGGGATTTCTTTCGTTGAAATGCAAGAGTTGGAATATTTCAGTAGTGTTTTGTTGTGGTTTACCTTGTCACAGTTACATTCTTATTATTTTTCATAGTTCAGTTTGGATTTCTTTATGTTAAATACAAGAGTTGGAATTTTTCATTAGTGTTTTGTCATAGTTTACCTTGTCACAACTACATTCTCTTGATTTGTCAAAGTTCGTTTTGGATTTCTTTCACTGAAATGCAAGAGTTGGAATATTTCAGTAGTGTTTTGTCGTGCTTTACCTTGACACTGTTACATTCTCTTGATTTTTCAAAGTTCCTTTTGGATTTTTTTCATTAAAATGCAAGAGTTGGAATTTTCAGTAGTGTCTTGATGTGGTTTACATTGTCACAGATACATTCTCTTTATTTTTCAAAGTTCATTTTGGTTTTTCTTTCGTTGAAATGCAAGAGTTAGCATATTTCAGTAATGTCTTACCTTGATTTTCCTTGACACAGTTAAATTCTGTTAATTTTTCAAACTTCATTTTGTATTTCTTTCGTTTAATTACAAGAGTTAAAATATTTCAAAAATGTTTCGTTCTAGTTTACCATGTCACACTTACACTACATTAATTTTTCAACCTTTATTTTCAATTTATGTCGTTGAAATGCAAGAATTGGAATATTTCAGTAGTGTTTTGTTGTGGTTTACCTTGTCACAGTTACATTTTCTTGATTTTTCAAAGTTCATTTTGAATTTATTTCATTGAAATGCAAGAGTTTGATTATTTCAGTAGTGTTTTGTTGTGGTTTACCTTGTCACAGTTACATTTTCTTGATTTTCCAAAGTTTATTTTGAATTTCTTTCGTTGAAATGCAAGAGTTGGAATATTTCAGTAGTGTTTTGTTTTGGTTTACATAGTCACACTTAGATTTTCTTGATTTTTCAAAGTCCATTTTAAATTTCTTTCATTGAAATGCAAGAGTTGGAATATTTCATTAGTGTTTTGTTGTGCTATACCTTGTCACAGTTACATTCTTTTAATACTTCGAAGTTCATTTTGGGTATCTTCAGTTGAAATTCAAGAGTTGGAATATTTCAGTAGTGTTTTTTCGTGGTTTAACTTGTCATAATTATGTTGTCTTGATGTTTATAAGTCCGTTTCTAATTTTTTTAATTTAAAAGAAAGATTTTGATTATTTAAGTAGTGTTTTGTTACGGTTTACCTTGTCACTGTTATGTTCTATTGACTTTTCAATTTTCATTTTTGGATATCTTTTATTCAAATGCAAGATTTGGAATGTTTCAGTAGTGTTATATTATAGTTTACTTAGTCACACCTACATTATCTTGATTTTTTCGAATCTCATTTTTGATTTAATCCATTGAAATTCAAGTCGTTGAAATGTGTTTTGTTATGGTTTACCTTGACACAGTTACATTTTCTTGAAATTTCAAAGTTCATTGGGATTTCTTTCGTTGACAACCAAGAGTTGGAATATTTCAGTAGTGTTTTGTCATGGTTTACCATGTCGCAATTACATTCTATTAATTTTTCAAAGTTCATTTAGAATTTCTTTCGTTAAAATACATGAGTTGGAATGTATCAGTTGTGTTTTGTTTTGCTTTAGCTTGTCACAGTTACATTTTCTTAATTTTTCAAAGTTCATTTTGAATTTCTTTCGTTGAAATGCAAGAGTTGGAATATTTCAGTAGTGTTTTGTCGTGGTTTACATTGTCACAGCTACATTCTCTTAATTTTTCAAAGATCATACTTGATTTCTTTAAGTGAAATGCAAGACTTGGATTATTTCAGAAGTGTTTTGTCGTAGTTTACCTTGTCACAGTTATATTCTCTTGTTTTTACATGGTACATTTTGAATTTATTTCGTTGAAATGATAGATCTGGAATATTTCAGTAGTGTTTTGTTGTGCTTCACATTGTCAAAGTTACATTCTCTTAATTTTTCAAAGTCCATTTTTGATTTCTTTCATTGAAATGCAAGAGTTGGAATATTTCAGTAGTGTTTTGTTGTAGTTTACATTGTTACAGTTACATTGTCTTGATTTTTCAAAGTTCATTTTTAATTTCATTCATTGAAATGCAAGAGTTGGAATATTTCAGTAGTGTTTCGTTACGGTTTACCTTGTCACAGTTACATTCTCTTGATTTTTCAAAGTTCATTTTGGATTTCTTTCGTTGAAATGCAAGAGTTGGAATATTTCAGTAGTGTTTTGTCATGGTTTACCTTGTCACAGTTACATTCTCTTGATTTTTGAAAGTTCATTTTGGATTTCTTTCATTGAAATGCAATTTGTTGAAATGTGTTTTGTTATGCTATACCTTGACACAGTTACATTTTCTTGATTTTTCAAAGTTCATTGGGATTTCTTTCGTTGAAATGCAAGAATTGGAATATTTCAGTAGTGTTTTGTTGTGGTTTACCTTGTCACAGTTATATTCTCTTGATTTTTCAAAGTTCATTTTGGAATTTATTTCGTTGAAATGTAAGAGTTGGAATAATTCAGTAGTGTTTTGTCGTAGTTTATCTTGTCACACTTACATTCTCTTGATTTTTCAAAGTTCATTTTTGATTTCTTTCATTGAAATGCAAGATTTGGATTATTTCAGTAGTGTTTTGTCGTGGTTTACCTTGTCACAGTTACAATATCTTGATTTTTCAAAGTTCATTTTGAATTTCTTTAATTCAAATGCAAGAGTTGGAATATTTCAGTAGTGTTTTGTCGTGGTTTTCAGTAGTGTTTTGTCGTGGTTTACCTTGTCACAGTTACATTCTCTTGATTTTTCAAAGTTCATTTTGGATTTCTTTCATTAAAATGCAAGAGTTGTAATATTTCAGTAGTGCTGTGTTGTGCTTTACCTTGTACCAGATACATTCTCTTGATTTTCCAAAGTTCATTTTGGATTCTTTTTATTGAAATGTAAGAGTTGAAATATTTCAGTAGTGTTTTGTTGTGATTTAACTTGTGAGAGTTACATTCTCTTGATTTTTCAAAGTTCATTTTGGATTTTTTTTTTTCGTTGAAATGCAAGAGTTGGAATATTTCAGTAGTGTTTTGTTGTGCTTTACCTTGTCAGAGTTACATTCTCTTGATGTTTCCAAGTTAATTTTGGATTTCTTTCGTTGGAATGCAAGAGTTGGAATATTTCAGTAGTGATTTATGATTGTTTACCTTGTCAGAGTTACATTATCAAGATTTTTTAAAGGTCAGTTCTGATTTGCGTAATTGAAAATCAAAAGTTGGAATATATCAATAGGTTGTTTTTGTCCTTTACCTTGTCACACTTACATTCTCTTGATTTTTAAAAGTTTATTTTGGATTCCTTTAATTGAAATGCAATAGTTGTTATATTTTAGTAGTGTTTTGTTATGGTTTAACTAGTCACGATTACATTCTCTTTATTTTTTCAAAGTTCATTTTGGATTTCTTTCGTTGAAATGTAAGAGTTGGAATATTTCAGTAGTGTTTTGTCGTTGTTTACATTGTCACAGTTACATTCTCTTTATTTTTAAAAGTTCATTTTGGATTTCTTTTTATTGAAGTGTAAGAGTCGGGTTAGGTTAGGTTTTTTGAAGAAGTGGAAAATGTTCAAGTTCTCTTCTGAATTTTCTTAAAGAAAGGAAAAAAGCTATAGTCCAATTATAATTTTTTCCAAAGAAAATAAAATATCTCCAACCATTTAATAAACATTTTAAGCGTTTGACATGCTAAAATATCCTAAAATAATGGAAATATAACAAAGTAATGTATAATATATTTTTAATGAAGTAACAACAGGTAGCATATTAACACAAAAATATGTTTCAGATATTATTATACATTATTAACATCGTTGAACAACGTTGGACATTTTGAATCTGTTCCATAAAATAATTTATCATGTTCTCTTTTGATACTAGAGTTACTCGCTTCTCTTAGTTCATAACTAGTAGAATAATCATTCATCCACTTTGTGTCATATACAATTTTTACAGACGTGTCACCTACTGGCTTAAACTGTATTTCTTCTTTAGTATAATTAGATTAATTGACTGCATGATGTCTAGGAGTAATAATACTCACTTATGCCTCATTCTCCATCAATTTATCTTTATAATCATTGATGATATTGTATGCCAATGCCCTTTTTATTTTGCCAGCGATTTCACTGTCTATTCTCACACTGTGTTTACAGAGGTAACAGTTCTGGCAGGTAGACATGATATGATTTATAACACTAGTGCAGCAGTAGGCCTTTCTTTTCCTCTTTGCTTTCATTTGAATAGTAATACAAGAACGATAGGAATAGGATCTATCAATAGGTATCGTGTTACCAGAACCATTAGCAAGAAGATGACCATCTTCATCAACTATTATTCTTAAGTTGTCATTCTCCTTTAGCACTATCATCTCTGATGCTCTCACTTTCGCATATCCACCTTGAGCAATGTTGAATGGTTTCGATAGTCCAAAGAAATTTAGCTTTTCACTATCATGACAATGCACACATACATTTCCAATAAGATCTTCATTAATGCTTGTCTCATAGTTTAAATAACGATCTATGTCGGCATTCAACACGACGATGATTTTATCGTGTGTACACACTTTCCCTGAATAATTCATTTTCACTTTTTTTCTAAGTATGATACAAGGTGTTTATCCTGCCAAAGTGTGATAATTACTGATTTAATACCTATATTTAACTAGGTAGTGTCGATAACCCGCCATAGAGCATCACTGAGACAGCCGCATATTTCATGTTGTCATAGATGGCAGCACACCTGCTCAGACACACACTCATAGTGAGATACAGGCAAAAATTTAGGTTATTTTAGGTTCACTTAGGTTAGGTTAGGTTAGGTTAGGTGAGAGACAGGTGAAAGTTCGGTGTACGGTTAGGTTAGGTTAGGCTAGATTAAGTTAGGTTAGGTTAAGTTAGGTTAGCCTACGTACGCGCGCATACGTAGGCTAACCTGATATAACCTAACTTAACCTAACCTAACCTAACTTAATCTAGCCTAACCTAACCTAACCGTACACCTAACTTTTGCCTGTCTCTCACCTAACCTAACCTAAGTGAACCTAAAATAACCTAACTTTTTGCCTGTCTCTCACTATGAGTGTGTGTCTGAGCAGGTGTGCTGCCATCTATTACGACATGAAATATGTGGCTGTCTCATTTCAAGAAAATCAAGAGAATGTAACTTTGACATGGTAAACCACGACAAAACACTACTGAAAACCACGACAAAACACTACTGAAATATTCTAACTCTTGCATTTCAATGAAAGAAATCCAAAATGAACTTTGAAAAATAAAGAGAATGTAACTGTGACAAGGTAAACCACGACGAAACACTACTGAAATATTCCAACTCTTGCATTTCAATGAAGGAAATCCAAAATGAACTTTGAAAAATCAATAGAATGTAAGTGTGACAAGGTACACTATGACAAAACACTACTGAAATATTCCAACTCTTGCATTTCAACGAAATAAATTCCAAAATGAACTTTGAAAAATCAAGAGAATTTAACTGTGACAATGTAAACGACAAAAAAACACTACTGAAATATTCCAACTCTTGCATTTCAACGAAAGAAATCCAAATGAACTTTGAAAAATCAAGAAAATGTAACTGTGTCAAGGTAAAGCAAAACAAAACACATTTCAACGAATTGCATTTCAATGAAAGAAATTCAAAATGAACTTTGAAAAATCTAGAGAAAATAAGTATGACAGGGTAAACCACGACAAAACACTATTGAAATAGTCCAACCTTTGCATTTCAACGAAAGAAATCCAAAAAGAACTTTGAAAAATCTAGAGAGTGTAACATTAACATGGAAAACCATGACGAAACACTACTGAAATAATCCAACTATTGTATTTCATCGAAAGAAATCAAAATTGAAGTACTAAACATTATCAAAATTCAACTATGACAAGGTGAACCACGACAAAAAGCTACTGAAATATTCCAACTCATGCATCTCAACGAGACATACCCAAAATTAGCTGTCAAAAATACTAAAATGTAATTGTTACATGGTAAACCACGACAAAACACTACTCAAATAATCCAACTCTTGCATTTCAATGAAACAAATGCAAAATGAACATTGAAAAATGAAGAGATTTTAACCCTGACAGGGTAAAGTAAAACAAAACACTAATGAAATATTCCAACTCTTGCATTTTAATGAAAAAACTCCAAAATAAACTTTGAAAAATTAAAAGAATGTAACTGTGACAAGGTAAACCACAACAAAACACTACTGAAATATTCCAACTCTTGCATTTCAATGAAAGAAATCCAAAATTAACTTTTAAAAATCAAGAGAATTTAACTGTGACAAGGTAAACCGCAACAAAACACTACTGAAATATTCCAACTTTTGCATTTCAACGAAAGAAATTCAAAATGAACTTTGAAAAATAAAGAAAATGTAACTGTGACGAGCTAAACCACAACAAAACACTACTGAAATATTCCACTTCTTGCATTTCAAAGAAAGAAATTCAAAATAAAGGTTGAAAAAATTAAGAGAATGTAACTGTGACAAGGTAAACTAGGACGAAACACTTCTGAAATATTCCAACTCTTGCATTTCAACGAAAAAAATCCAAAATGAAGTTTGAAAAATCATGAGAATGTAACTGTGACAAAATAAACCATAACAAAACACTACTGAAATATTCCAACTCTTGCATTTCAATGAAAGAAATTCAAAATGAGCTTTGAAAAATCAAGAGAATGTAACTGTGACACTGTAAACCACAACAAAACACTACTGAAATATTCCAACTCTCGCATTTCAATGAAAGAAATTCAAAATGAACTTTGAAAAATTAATAGAATGTAACTTTGACAAGGTAAACTACTACATAACACTACTGAAATATTCCAACTCTTGCATTTCAATTAAAGAAATCCAAAATGATCTTTGAAAAAACAAGAGAATGTAACTGTGACAAGGTAAACCACGACAAGACACTACTAAAATATTTCAACTCTTGCATTTCAACGAAAGAAATTCAAAATGAGCTTTGAAAAATTAAGAGAATGTAGCTGTGACAAGGTAAACCACGACAAGACACTACTGAAATATTCCAACTCTTGCATTTCAACGAAAGAAATTCAAAATGGACTTTGAAAAATCAAGAGAATGTAAATGTGACAAGGTAAACCACAACAAAACACTACTGAAATATTCCAACTCTTGCATTTCAACGAAAGAAATTCAAATGAACTTTGAAAAATTAAGAAAATGTAACTGTGACAAGGTAAACCATGACATAACACTACCGAAATATTCCAACTCTTGCATTTCAACGAAAGAAATCCAATATGAACTTTGAAAAATTAAGAGAATGTAACTGTGACAAGATAAACCACGACAAAACACTACTGAAATAATCCAACTCTTGCATTTCAACGAAAGAAAAACTAAAATGAACTTTGAAACATCAAGAGAATGTAACAGTGACAAGGTCAACCATATCAAAACACTACTGCAAAATTCCAACTCTTACATTTCAAAGAAAGAAATTTAGAATGAAATTTGAAAAATCAAGAGTACGTTACTGTAAAAGGTAAAGCACATTGAAAAACTACTAAAATATTCAAACTCTTGCATTTCAATGACAGAAATCAGAAATGAACTTTAAAAAATCAAGAGAATGTAACTTTAACAAGGTAAACCACAACAAAACACTACTGAAATATTCCAGCTATTGCATTTCAATAAAAGAAATTCAAAATGAACTTTGAAAAATCAAGAGAATGTAACTGTGACACTGTAAACCACAACAAAACACTACTGAAATATTCCAACTCTCGCATTTCAATGAAAGAAATTCAAAATAAACTTTAAAAAATTAAGAGAATGTAACTTTGACAAGGTAAACTACAACAAAATACTACTGAAATATTCCAACTCTTACATTTCAATGAAAGAAATTAAAAATGAACTTTGAAAAATCAGGAGAATGTAACTGTGACATGGTAAACCACGACAAAACACTACTGAAATATTTCAACTCTTGCATTTCAACGAAAGAAATTCAAAATGAACTTTGAAAAATCAAGAGAATGTAACTATGACAAGGTAAACCATAACAAAACACTACTGAAATAATCCAACTCTTGCATTTCAATGAAAGAAATTCAAAATAAATTTTGACAAATCAAGGAAATGTAACTGTGACAAGGTAAACCATGACAAAACACTACTGAAATATTCCAACTCTTGCATTTCAATGAAAGAAATTCAAAATAAATTTTGACAAATCAAGAGAATGTAACTGTGACACTGTAAACCACAAAAAAACACTACTAAACAATTCCAACTCTAGCCTTTCAACGATAGAAATTCATAAATAAACTTTGAAAAATTATGAGAGTGTAACTGTAGCAAAACACTAGTGATATAATATAATTCTTTCATTTCAATAAAAGAAATCTAAAATTAACTTTGAACAATCAAGAAAATGTAATTGTGACAAGGTGAAGTACAACAAAACAATACTGAAATATTCCAACTTTTGCATTTCAAAGAAAGAAATACAAAATGAACTTCGAAAAATCAAGAAAATGTAACTGTGAAAAGGTAAACCACGACAAAACACTACTGAAATTTTTCCAACTCTTGCATTTCAGTGAAAGAAATACTAAACTAACTGTGAAAAATCAAGAGAATGTAACTGTAACAAGGTAAACCACGACAAAACACTACTGAAATATTCTAAATCTTGCAATTCAAGGAGATAAATTCAAAATTAACTGTGAAAAATCAGGAGATTGTAACTGTGACAAGGTAAACCATAACAAAACACTACTGAAATATTCCAACTCTTACATTTCAATGACAGAAATTCAAAATGAAATTTGAAAAATCAAGAAAATGTAACTATCACAAGGTAAACCATAACAAAACACTACTGAAATAATCCAACTCTTGCATTTCAATGAAAGAAATTCAAAATAAATTTTGACAAATCAAGAAAATGTAACTGTGACAAGGTAAACCATGACGAAACACTACTGAAATATTCCAACTCTTGCATTTCAATGAAAAAAATTCAAAATGAACTTTGAAAAATCAAGATAATGTAACTGTGACACTGTAAACCACAACAAAACACTACTGAAATATTCCAACTCTTGCATTTCAACGAAAGAAATTCATAAATGAACTTTTAAAAGTTATGAGAATGTAACTGTGACACGCTAAACCATGAAAAAACACTACTGAAATATTCCAACTCTTGCATTTCAATAAAAGAAATTCAAAACTGAACTTTGAACAATCAATAGAATTTATCTTTGACAAGGTAGACCACAACAAAACAATACTGAAATATTCCACCTTTTGCATTTCAATGAAAGAAATCCAAAATGGACTTTGAAAAATCAATAAAATGTAACTGTGACAAGGTAAACCACGACAAAAAACTACTGAAATATTCCAACTCTTGCATTTGAATGAAAGAAATCAAAAATGAACTTTGAAAAAATAAGAGAATGTAACTGTGACAAGGTAAACTACAGCAAAACACTACTGAAATATTCCAACTCTTGCATTTCAACGAAAGAAATTCAAAATGAACTTTGAAAAATTAAGAGAATGTAACTGTGACAAGGTAAACCACGACAAGACACTACTGAAATATTCCAGCTCTTGCATTTCAACAAAAGAAATTCAAAATGAACTTTGAAAAATCAAGAGAATGTAATTGTGACAATGTAAAGCACAACAAACCACTACTGAAATATTCCAACTCTTGCCTTTCAACGAAAGAAATTCAAAATGAACTTTTAAAAATAAAGAGAATGTAACTGTGACAATGTAAAGCACAACAAAACACTACTGAAATATTCCAACTCTTGCATTTCAACGAAAGAAATTCAAAATAAACTTTGAAAAATTAAGAGAATGTAACTGTGACAATGTAAACCATGACAAAACACTAATGAAATATTCCAACTCTTGCATTTAAACGAAAGAAATTCAAAATGAACTTTGAAAAATAAAGAGAATGTAAATGTGACAAGGTAAACCACAACAAAACACTACTGAAATATTCCAACTCTTGCATTTCAATGAAAGAAATTCAAAATAAACTTTCAAAAATTGAGAGAATGTAACTGTGACAAGGTAAATCACGACAAAACACTACTGAAATATTCCAACTCTTGCATTTCAACGAAAGAAGTTCAAAATGAACTTTGAAATATCAATAGAATGTAAGTGTGACAAGGTAAACAATAACAAAGCACTACTGAAATATTCCAACTCTTGCATTTCAACAAAAGAAATTCAAAAATGAAATTTGAAAAATCATGAGAATGTAACTGTGACAATGTAAACAATAACAAAAAACTAGTTAAATTTTCCAATTCTTGCATTTCAATGAAAGACATTCAAAATGAACTTTGAAAAATAAAGAGAATGTAAACGTGACATGTTAGATTAAAACAAACCGAAACTTTTATATTCCAACTCTTGCATTTCAATGAAAGAAATCCACAATGAACGTTGAAAAATTAATGGAATATATCTGTGACAAGGTAACCCACAACAAAACACTACTGAAACATTCCAACTCTTGCAATTCAATAAAAGAAATTTAAAATGAAACTAAGACAAGGTAACCCATAACAAAACACTACTGAAATAATCCAACTCTTGCATTTCAAAGAAAGAAATTCAAAATAAATTTTGACAAATCAAGAAAATGTAACTGTGACAACGTAAACCATGACAAAACACTACTGAAATATTCCAACTCTTGCATTTCAATGAAAGAAATTCAAAATAAATTTTGACAAATCAAGAGAATGTAACCGTGACACTGTAAACCACAACAAAACACTACTGAAATATTCCAACTCTTGCATTTCAACGAAAGAAATTCATAAATGAACTTTGCAAAATCATGAGAATGTAAGTGTGACAAGGTAAACCATAACAAGACACTACTGAAATATTCCAAATCTTGCATTTCAAAGAAAGAATTTCAAAATGAACTTTGAAAAATCAAGAGAATGTAACTGTGACAATGTAAAGCACAACAAAACACTACTGAAATATTCCAACTCTAGCATTTCAATGAAAGAAATCCAAAATGAACTTTGAAAAATCAAGAAAATGTAACTGTGACAAGGTAAACCACGACAAAACACTACTGAAATATTCCAACTCTGGCAATTGAATGAAAGAAATCAAAAATGAACTTTGAAAAATTAAGAGAATGTAACTGTGACAGGGTAGACTATAACAAAACACTACTGAAATATTCCAACTCTTGCATTTCAACGAAAGAAATTCAAAATGAACTTTGAAAAATTAAGAGAATGTAACTGTGACAAGGTAAACCACGACAAGACACCACTGAAATATTCCAACTCTTGCATTTCAATTAAATATATCCAAAATGAACTTTGAAAGACTAAGAAAATTTAACAGTGACAAGGTAGACCACAACATGACACTACTCAAATTTTCAAATTCTTAACTTTCAACGATATTAATCCAAAATAAGCCTTGAAATATCAAAAAAATTTAACAGTGGCAAGGTAAAGCAGAACAAAACACTAACGAAATAATCCAAATCTTGCATTTCAACGAAAGAAATCCAAAATGAACTTTGAAAAAATAAGAGAATGTAACTGTGACAATGTAAAACATTACAAAACACTACTGAAATATTCCAACTCTTGCATTTCAACAAAAGAAATTCAAAATTAACTTTGAAAAATCAAGAGAATGTAGCTTTGACAAGGTAAACCACGACAAAACATTGCTGAAATAATCCAACTCTTGAATTTCAACGAAAGAAATTCAAAATAAACTTTCAAAAATTGAGAGAATGTAACTGTGACAAGGTAAACCTTTACAAAACACTACTGAAATATTCCAACTCTTGCATTTCAACGAAAGAAATCCAGAATGAACTTTGAAAAATCATGAGAATGTAACTGTAACAAGGTAAACCACAACAAAACCACTACTGAAATATTCCAACTCTTCCATTTCAACGAATGAAATTCAAAAGAACTTTGAAAAATCAAGAGAATGTAACTGTGACAAGGTAAACCACAACAAACCACTACTGAAATATTCCAACCCTTGCATTTCAATGAAAGAAATTCAAAATGAACTTTCAAAAATTAAGAGAATATAACTGTGACACGGTAAACTACAACAAAACACTACTTAAATATTCCAACTCTTGCATTTCAACGAAAGAAATGGAAAATTAACTTTTAAAAATCAAGCGAATGTAACTGTGACAAGGTAAACCACAACAAAACAAAATTGAAATGTTCCAACTCTTGCATTTCAACGATAGAAAACGAAAATAATCTGAGAAAAATCAAGAGAATATAGCTGTAAAATGGTAAACTACGACGAACCACAACTGAAATTTTTCAACTGTCCTAGTCCATTACGTCAGTCCATGTCCATATATGGACTCTTGTCATGACCTCCTGATAGGGTTCTACCGATTATGTAATCAATTTCTCTGAAATGCAACTGTCCTAATCGATTACGTCATTCTATGTCCATATATGGATTCCCGTCATGACCTTCTGATAGGGTTCTACCGATTATGTAATCAATTTCTCAGAAATCTATTTGTCCTAGTCGATTACGTCATTCTATGTCCATATATGGAGCCCCGTCACGACCTCCTGATAGGGTTCTACCGATTATGTAATCAATTTCTCAGAAATCCATTTGTCCTAGTCGATTACGTCATTCTAGAGCCCCGTCATGAGTCCTAGATCAATAAAATGCCTAAAACGGTTTGGCCCAAATAATCCCTAAAATGCCTAAAACGGTTTCGCCCAAATAATCTCTAAACGTAATTTCAGCGTGTTCCCTTTGTTTTGACATCCCTGCGCTGTCACATTTGAAATTTCTAGGAAATCCTTTCCCGCGTTAATCTCCTCATCTCTAAGATTAAAACATTCACCCGGAGTCAATTCTCCTGGATGAACACCAACAAATCAATCAACCTTGACATCATTTGTCAGACATTAATGAACTTCGCCCGGAAACAATCAACCTTGACATCATCTGTCAGACATTAATGAGCTTCGCCCGGAAACAATCAACCTTGACATCATCTCTCAGACGTTAATTAACTTCGCCCGGAGACATTTCTTGGAAACCAGTTCTCCCTGGGGATTCCATGCCCATATATGGTGCCCCGTCACGACTGACAGCACAGGTGTTCTCCCTAGGGACTCTATGCCGATATATGGTGTTCTCGTCGGATCAATAGGGTCATTTCTACTGGAAGGCTTGACATTTTTATAATAAAAATCGACATAGGTACAATGTATATTATTTTGTTTCTTTTTTTTGTTTAGACCAGGGCACTTCGTATCAAAGGAGTTATCCTAGGAACTTCGAAAAGGATTCATTCGATTAAAAATAGAAAGGACTAATGCCCTTTTTAATGGTCAAAGTGATTGTAAGGCAACTGTTCCCCCTCACAATCCCGCCCTCTCATTAGCCCATTTTGTTTAAAAACTAAATGCTGCCTTAAGATTAAATCAAAATGCACTGCGCTAATGCTAATTCCCAATAATGTATCTCAGCAGTATCCCAAGAACGACTGAGGTTATTATGTTAAAACTTCGGGGGTACTTCTGCTCTTAAAACTTAACCAAATCAAAATGACGTAAGTGTATCTAAGCTATAAAAAAAATAAACAGATTTTTTTGTGAATGTTATCAAGTTTTATATTTCAGGTCAACTAGAGGAGGTATGAAACTAAATTAAACACTACTATTTGTCTCCAGGTTTTTAAAAAGGTGTATTTTGTTAAAAATTGCTGAAAATTTTTCTCTAGCATACAAATAGCAGGCAAAACTATAAAGTCTTAAACAACGAAAAGATTTAAAGAATTATTTTCTTTTTCCCTACAATGACTATGTCAATATAAAACGAATAGAAATTAATTAAAAAAATCTTTTTTCACGAAATAAGTTTTTCAAAGAAAAGTAAAGAACTCCATTAAACCAAAAATGAGCAAAAATAAAATTAAATAATCCACCAAGCGTGAAACCACAGCAAATCAGCATCGATAAATAAATGAAACCCAAAACGAATAGAAAATACAATAAATAACCGAGTCAAACTCAAAACGAGCAGAAATTAACATGAGTAGTACTCAAAACCCCTATGCCTTCCCATGGTCAGAACATAATTTGCACTTTACTGAAAAAAATACAAATGATTGTACATTGTCAGTTTAACATACATATACTGATATTTAGTAATCAAAATGTTAATATTATTTGATTTATCTAAGTTATAAAAGTAAAAACATTTATATTTGGAGACAATTACTGTTCTTCGTTACTATCGGTTTGTCTTAGCTCTATATAATCCAAATCTCATCAAGGCTTAAAAAACTTTAAATCCGAATATCTAATTTGGCCTAGATACAATAGAAATGCATTTACACAGAAAGCATATTTCCCATAAAACTGGTTCAAAAGCCCAAATCTTCTCAGGAAAAATAAATAAATAAAAAGAAACATTATCTAGTATTCTAGACACCTCCCCAAAAAAGTATTTCAAGTCCGTTCCAAAATTCAGGCTGCTTCCATCCCTGTTCTCAGCAAAACAATGCTGGCGCATCCGTTTGGTATGGATTTTGCTGGAAGAGTTCTGGCAGATGTCGACTTCGCTGACGATGTTGCATTGGTATGCGAAAATATCACTGACATCAAAACTGCCCTGGAGACGCTAGCATCGGTTGCAGGAAAACTTGGTTTACATTTAAACTTGACCAAGACCAAAATATTACCTGTGGACAAGACAACATGCAGCCCCCTCACAACTATAGAAGTATGTGGCCAAGATGTTGAGATTGTCAAGCAGTTCACCTACCTTGGTTCAATTCATTGCTCAAACGGAAACCTAGGTACAGAGATATCAGCAAGGGTGACAAAGGTGAACACCGTTTTCGGCCGCTTACTGAGAACAATATTCCACCAACCCCAGATCAGCCGTCTCACGAAAGCTCGTATCTACTCTCCCTCAGCAGCAAGTGTCGTTTTGTACTCGTCAGAAACTTGGCCTTTGACAAAGTCCTCTCGTCCTTTAAATTACCATCCATGTCCGAACAGCTTTAGTCCCGCTCGCTGCGTTGGTACGGTCGTTTACTTCGCCTGCCCACTGAAACACCGGCCCGAGTTATATTTGACTTCCATCCAACTGCAAACGGCTGGAAACGCCCCAGAGGTAGACCACGTATATGATGGGCGGATATCATCCGCGAAAGGCTTACGGTGTGGGACATTGACCCCAGTGAAGCTCCTACCCTGGCCCAAAACAGGCCACTCTGGAGACGACTAATGGCGCTGGCGTCTGGTTCTCTCTACGCTGGCGACGCTGCCGAGCAAGAGCTTTAAGTTAAGTAAGTTAAACCAAGTCCATCTATGATTCGGAAGTTTTACTAAAAATATCCTATAGGATAGTAAAGAGGATTAAGTAAGATGAAATTTATTATACCCAATAGGTGTTTAATAAAAACATTTTCTAAAGTGACTTTAAAAATCTTTTTTAATTGAATAAGAAGGAGAATTAAATACTTCAGTCCTGACCTCTTTCATCATATTCCATCACATGTATGAAACAAATCCACTGTCTTTGTAATCATCACAGCCTTAAACTACTTTCAGTTAAGACGTACAGCAACTCACTTTCAACACATCTACTCATAATGCGGAGTAAATATTAAAGGATATTAAAAACTAAGCTGAATTTATTTCTTTTCCAACAGATCGTGGTAATTAACGGTAAGTAAAAAGCCACCTGTTTCAATAGTTACAGAAGAAGTAAATTTCACAGAGAGAATTGTGAGAAAAACTCACAGAGTTTTTCTCACATTCATAAACTCACATTCACAGAGTAAAGGATGGTGTTAGTAATCGGAATAATTTCAGTCTTTGAAAAAATTTGGTCGGTTGGAAAAATTTGGACCATTTTTCCTGATGAATTTTCATATACCTGACTAAAAAAATATTTACATGTACAAAATATATACCATATGGAAACGGATCTTCAGTGTTAGAAATGGAGGCCCTTTAGCTAATTGTGTTAGATCTACCTCATCCTGGGTCTTTTAATATAATTTTTACCAAAAATTGCAATATCGTTAATTTAAAAGGTCGTAAAGCAACCATATACAAGAGGAAGGCAACTAACACCCTTTCCACGCCCACCATTTTCCCAAACACATCCAAGGAAAATTTTAAGATAGCCATTTTGTTCAGCGTAGTTGATTTACATATAGAAATTATGTTTTTGGGGAGGACACTCCCCCACAGCCCTCAGGGCTAGGGTTGTAAGTTATACCCTGGGGGTATATAAGATTTT
The DNA here is from genome assembly GCF_049724085.1 of Artemia sp. Qi Xiang Cuo. NCBI lineage: Eukaryota > Metazoa > Arthropoda > Branchiopoda > Anostraca > Artemiidae > Artemia > Artemia sp. Qi Xiang Cuo. Next base: position 84,008,119 of record NC_142799.1, on the reverse strand, counting down.
TCTAGGAAGCGTTGTCGTAGAAACTTCAAAAAAGGCTCATTTGATTGGAAAATTCAAAGGGCTGTTGCCCTTTTTAATAGTCGAAAGTGATTGGAGGGCAACTAACCCCCCTCTCACGCCCACGTTTTCCACAAACACATCCAATCAAAAGTTTGAGATAGCCAATTTGTTCACGTAGTTGAAACTTCTGGAAATTAGGTCTTTGAGGATGAAATCACTCCCACCCACCCACCCCCCTCAGCCCTCAAGGCAAGGTTTGTAAGTTATGCCCTGGGGGCATATAGGTTTTATATAGAAAGCGTTGTCGTAAAAACCTAAAAAGCGCTCATTCGACTGGAAATTCAAAGGGCTAGTGCTGTTTTTAATAGTTGAAAGTAATTTGAAGGCAACTAACCCCCCTCTCCCGCCCACCATTCTCCCAAACATATTTGGGGATTTCGTATTGAATTATTTATTTCCTTCATATCAGGACACTTCGTATCAAATGAGTTGTCGTAGAAACTTCAAAAAGGACTTATTCGATTGAAAATTGGAATGGCTAGTGCTCTGTTTAATAGTTGACACATCCAATCAAAATTTTGAGAGAGCCATCTTGTTCAACCTAGTTGAAAGTTTCGGAAATTATATTTTGAGATAGCCATTTTTTTCAGCGTAGTTTATGTCCAAATAGAAATTATGTTTTTGGGGAGGACACTCCCCCACAGCCCTCAGGGCTAGGGTTGTAAGTTATGCCCTGGGGGCATATAAGGTTTTTATAGAAAGAGTTGTCGTAGAAACTTCAAAACAGGCTCATTTGATTGGAAATTCAAAGGGCTGTTGCTCTTTTTAAAAGTCGAAAGTGATTGGAGGGCAACTAATCCCCCTCCCACACCCATCTTTTCCCCAAACACATCAAATCCAAATTTTGAGACAGCTATTTTGTTAAACGTAGGTGAAAATTGTAGAAATTAGGTATTTGAGAATGACAATCCCCTCCACAGCCCTCAGGGCAAGAATTATAAGCTATGCCCTGGGAGTATATAAGGTTTTCATAGAAAACGTCGTTGTAGAAACTTCAAAAGGGGTTCATTCAATTGAAAACTGAAATGGCTAGTGATCTTTTTAGTAGTCAAAAGTGATTAGAAGGCAACTAACACCCCTTCCACGCCCAACATTTATCCAAACACATCCAACCAAATTTTGAGATCACCATTTTGTTCAAACGTAGTTGAAAGCTCTGAAAATTAGGTCTTTGAGGATGACAACCCCCTCCCCGCCCAGCCCTCAGGGCAAGGGATATAAATTACACCCTGGGGGCATATAAGGTTTTTATTGAAAGCTTTGTCGTAGGAACTTGAAAAAGAGCGCATTCGATTGGAAATTCAAAGGGCTAGTGCCATTTTTAATAGTCGAAAGTGATTGGAGGGCCCTAACCCCCCTCTCACGCCCACCTTTTCCCCAAACATGTACAATCAAAATTTTTAGATAACAATTTTGTTCAACACAGTTGAAAGTTTTGTAAATTAGGTTATTAAGGATTACAACGCCCCCCCCCCCAGATCTTCAAGGGCAAGGCTTGTAAGTTATGCCCTGTAGGCATAGAAGGTATTTATAGAAAGTGTTGTCGTAGAAACTTCAAAGAGGGCTCATTCCATTGGAAATTGAAATGGCTAGTGGCATTTTAATAGTCGAAAGTAATTCGAGGGCCACTAACACCTCTCTCACGCCCACCATTTTCCCAAACATATACAATCAAAATTTTTAGATAGCCTTTTTTTTAACGTAGTTGAAAGTTCTGGAAATTATATCTTTGAGGATGACCTCCCCCCATATCCCTCAGGGAAGGGGTTGTAAGTGATACCCTGGGGGCATATGAGGTTTTTATAGAAAGCGTTGTCGTATAACTTGAAAAAGGGTTCATTCGATTGAAAATTGAAAGGACTCTTGCCCTTTTTAATAGTTGAAAGTAATTGGAGGGCAACTAACCCCGCTCTCACTTTTATCATTTTCCCAAACACATCCAATCAAAATTTTGAGATATTAATTTTGTTCAAAGTAGTTAAAGGTTCTGGAATTTAGGTTTTTTAGGATGACACCCCCTCTCAGAGCCCAATGGGCAAGGGTTGTAAGCTATACCCTGGGGGCATATAAGATTTTATAGCAAGTGTTGGCGTAGATACTTCAAAAAGGAAATAGAAAGGGATTGGAAATAGAAAGGGCTAGCGCCCTTTTTAATAGATGAAAGTTAATGGAGAGCCACTAGCCCCCGTCTCACGCCCATCACTTCCCCAAACACATTCAATTAAAATTTTGAGATAGCCATTTTGTTCAACGTAGTTGAAAGTTCTGGAAAATATGATTTGGAGGATTGCAAGTTTAATATTGTTACCGTTGGCTCGTAGTTTTTCCTCTGCCAATGCAACAAAACTCATAACCTGTTGTTTTCGAATATGAAGAATTGCCGAAGTGATAATGACATTTGCATCGGGTGCTGCAGCAAGTGTTTTTTAAAAATGAAATTCGATGGGGCTAGTTGTAACTTTATGTCAATCTTGACATTGGGGGTTAACCATTGGGATATATTGAATATCTCATGATTTAATTTTCCAACTAAATGATACTCCTGGGTCATGCAGCCGTTAACTCACCGTCAGTATCAATACCTGATCAATATTTATAGCCAAATGACTGGCCTCACAACTCCTTATATGCCTTTGGAGTCATCATTATAAATTGTATGTAGCTTGCATAGTTGGATAAATTATTGCTAGTGCTCACCAATGTTCCATTAATAAATACATTAATTTGTTAGAACAAGTTGTTTAGGATACAGTTTTCATAGGAGTGGCCATCGGCAGCAGTGAGAGTTGTATTGTCTGACTTTTTCTTCACCGCAACATTTAAATCAATAAATGTTGATGATAAATCTATGAAATAGTCTTCATTGGAAAATATCTGAAAGTTTATGTTTTCCGAGAGGGGCTGTTGAGGACGAAATTGTTCATAGTAGCCATACATAACACTGACATCAACATTTTCAGCATTGAATAGATTTAATGAGGAACTGATTGATGGATGTGATTCCTTGTGGGGGAAATAGGTCATATTAAGAGAAGAAATCCTTCTTTGATCTAACAATCTTTTTCTTCTTCTTCTTCCCTTTATTCTTCTTCTCAAAGTCGTTGTTGATGTCCTTCGCTTCCCGCCTGGGTAGAGACTGATGAGTGAATGATGACCACACACCCTTTTTAATTCCTTCCCATTTTGCTGAGATTTTAATTGCTCACCAACGACTCTTGCTGAAGATCTAATATTTTCTTTAACACTCTCCTTGAAATTATTACCCGACCCCCAGTCCTGTAGTGTTGACGCTGCAAAATTTGATGCAGCAGGTACAAGATACTTTCTGGCAAGGTGTAGTGTAGAACAAAACAGCCTAGCAAACCAGCTACCAAGACCATAGCCAGACATTATAGTACTCCCCTTGTAATAGTCCAATCCATGACCTATTTGACTTGGACTCAGAGCACCGACATAGCAGTCAATATCAGGACAGACAAATGTAATTCTTCTATTGTTCATTTTAAGAAGTGACAATGGGTTGAAAATGACAAGTAATCACAGCTAAACCTTTTGTTATTGCTAGAGGATCACCCAATTCACTTCTTAGTGTTAATTGACAGAGTTCCAAATACGAAGTGTTTACAGGAACATACTGAAGATGCTTTATATTATTGTGATGAACATGTTCATGGGTTGTTTTTCGTTCAAGAACACTTAGGAGGGGGACATTGGGATTGTCAACTTTCGATGTTTCCACAAAGGATGCATGAAGAATTATGCAAGAGTCCGAAGCGAAACCAGGTGGATAATCAGCAAAAATAACGTGATCCCTCCCATTGACAGTGTCAGCGTTTCTGCCCCTGATCATATTCCGTTTAAAGCCAAGAACATCTCTCAGATTATCATTGAGATGAAGCATTTCAGTGTCAACAGGTGAGGTAATGAAAATCCTATCGTGTTCTATTGAATAATTAAAATGGAATGTACCATTCCTACGATATGAGATTTTTCTATTGATTATACGACAAAAATCTGTCATAGTACCATATTCTTTATATTTCAACATGAAATCTAGATATTCACTAGATTTAAGTGCTTCAACCCATTCAAACTCGACAAAGAGTGACCAATCGAATGGTATAACTTTTATATCATGCACACGATCCTTTCTCAGGATGTCATATGTATTTTAGAGAATACAGTCGACAAGAGCAACTTCATACTTTCCGTCATTGAATTTGATGGCGGGGGAGAGTTTCATCCAGAAATCACTTGTTTTATTCAAGTCATTGTAGAGAGGATCGGAGAGGTTGGACATAAATGTTACATAAAAATCATTGGGCATTGTTAATGTCTTCAACACCGACCCAAAAATGAAAATCAGAGTTGTATCCTAGCCAACGACCAAGTAACTATTTCTTGCCCCAGCGAGTATGAGGCTTTGATATATTTTCAATTTGATAGATTTCACTATTATTTTTAACTTTTTTTAGTTCATAGTCATAAAAGCCACCAAGAATCTTTTTATCTTTGGTATCTCGCAGACGATAAATTATGGGTTGGGTTTCTTTGATTTTTGCCACTTTAAATAGTTCAGTGGACCACAAGTAATTACCCTTTTCAAAAACATTAGTCGTTCTATTAATTCGAACAGTATCATCAACATTGAATTTTTTATTCACAATCATTTTATTGGACAAATACTTTTTAAGAAAAGTATGAAAAATATTTTGATAAGATTACAATGGTGAACTTTCGTCGGCGTTAAGTTGGAGAATGACTGATGGGCTCGTTGATTACAAATCAAAATTATTTTATCTAAATCATGAATAAAAGCAGGTGTATTTTTCGATGTAAATATCTAGAAATTAAAAGTCGAATAGTTCTTATTAATTGTTCGGCCAGTGCAGCCTTTATAGGACCATGATATAGAGCATTGAATTATATTTCATTAGTACTTTTTCAACATGGGGATAAACAAATTCACTACCACGATCCGTTTGAATTTTTTTACATGAATCTTGTTCGAGAATACTTTTATAGCCTGAGCAACTTCAACACAAATCTTTGTGCCAAATGGAATGGTATATGCATAACGACTAAAAACACTGATTGCAAGTAGAATTTGCTTGTACGGTGTATTGTGGCGCCGTTGAATCTTATCTAGAGTTCAGAGGTCTGCTTGCATTATATGTAGGGGAAAAAGGCTTTAGTTTTCCGATAATGATTAGCATGAAGCCTTTGATTTCGATGTAGAGTGTAACTTGATTCATTTTGTAAATAGTCTTGTACACTTTCAGTGTGAACACCAGTGACTTTGGAAAGAGTGGTGGGGGAACTTTAACTTCCCACTTCACCAATATATTCATAAGCACGTTTCAGAACCTCAACTATTTTGAACGTATACACGTAGTGTAACGTCCACTACCCTTTTGTATACAAGTGGGTGATGATGGTGGTGACGTTGACTTGATACTTCTTCGCTTTTGTCTAGCTATCAGTGGTGTGCTCCTCCTCCTCATTGTCAAATCAATGTTTCCACTAGGTGTGCTAGTATTTTCCAAGATTGATTTAAAATTTTCTTCTTCTTCTTCATGTTTTAATGTTGCTTACGATGAAGAAAGAGCATGTTCATTTAATTTTTTTAGAATTTGTCAATTGTTGATAAGGCTTTTGGGGAAGTTTAATGTATTTAGAAAGTGGTATAGATGACTCTCAAATGATAAAAGTCCTTTACGCTTTGTAACCATATCATAGATTAAATCAAGTAGATTATAGCTCTTGCTTTGAATAATAATTCCTTTCCCATTGCTATCAACTTGAATATGATCTTGACCACTTTCCATGAGATATGTTATGAGTCGTTTACTTTGTTCACGATATGAGTGTGGCATTAGATTTTCAATGTTCGACACTATTGAATCCAATTCCTCCTTCTTTAATTGTGTTCCAGCAGCAGCAGAAGAATCCTGAGGAGATACTTTTTTGTGATTAATGACAGTCACATTGCCACTAGCTCTCACCCTATATGGCTTATGTCTGTCCACTCGCCAAAGTTCATCTTGAAGTAAAATTAGTTTTTTATCATTCTCAATATTCTCATTGTAAATGAATTTACTCAGAATATCCACAATGTGTTCCACGGGTCAGAGAGCGAGTTCTATTGGAGTCAATTTATATGGTTTAGCCATCTAGAGAAAACTGTTTACAAGTCCTGCAATTATTGGCAGTAAAAATGTAAAAAATGCTACCACCCGCTTGAAGAAGACGTTTCCTTTTAAATTCTTTCCTTTCTGTTTACAGGCCAATGCACGTACAATGGAACAACGTTGCTTTGTCTGTTGCTTAACTACTTCTGGCAGTTGAACATTACTCTCGGTTAAATTGAAACAAAGCTCAGAACTTAGATTAATAAAATCATTGTCAATACCATGTTTAAGTATGGCTTTCCTAAGTGGGGGCTTTGATGTGCTTAGAACGGAAAATAAATGTGTATTTTCATGTAGTTTCTTCAGTGTCATGATGGCAACTAATAGCCTTTTTTACTGTTCACGGGGAGATATACTGTAATTTCATTGTCAAAAATATCTGTGACTACACGTAAAGCCTCCGGTGTATTTTGATTAAGATCCAATAGGATGTAGCCGTAGGGTTTATTAGTTGCCTTATTGTAGCTGAAAGTAAAAATTTGGGGGCGCCGGGGTATATTTGTTTATTGAGAGTTATTAGTGAGCTAGAATCACGAACAACTCTATATATGATATAATAGGTAGAGTTCAAAGCAAGTGTTCGCATACATTTGCTCTGATGAAAGAGAATGTGTAGAACTAGAGTAGCGGAAATCTGTTAATGATGAGAGCGAACGGTAAACAATTGTACCATTTCCTGGGACCATTGTTCAATGGATTCAGCTAAATCGTCAATAATCAGCTAAGAGTTTGGTTCAATAATGTCGAAACATCAAGTCCCTGTATGAATTGTATCTGCACGTCCGATAGAGCAATTGCTTTTATTTTATCTTATGACTCCTGCCAAATACTGTAGCAATAGTACATTTTTTTTTCGGCTTTTCCATAAACATTTTATCCCAATTTTTATTATTTTAGTGAAGAGTGTCGTATTGCCTGACATGGATGGACCACACAGAAACAATCGGACTGGTGTTTTAAATTGATACATATTGCTGTTCCCTTCAACAGCTCACCTACAACTAATTGTAAACTATAGATGTCTAATGACTAAATAATTTCCCTTTTACTACTCCGTTCAAGAATAATGAGAAGAAGAACAAAATCAATAAAGAATCATATTTTCTTTTATTATTAACATAAAAGTAGCAACACTAAAAATAATGCAATTAGAAAAAAGCACATTAAAAAAGAAAAATACACTCAAGATTTTTTTTTATTTATTTATTTATAAAAAAAACATGAACATTTATTTTAAATAAGCACTAGGAAAAAACACTTTATATTTAATAAATGAACTCCTTTTTTTATTTATTTATAACAAAAAATACAACATTTATTTTAAATAAACAATGGGAAAAAAACACTCAAAATAATGTCACATTTTTATTTACAACATTTTTAATTTAAAATGGGGTCCCCCCACCCCCCACCTCTGGGGGTGGCCACTGCGGCGGCCGACGGCCGAGGTGGCCACTGCGGTGGCCAGAAAGCGCGGATGACCCGCTGCGGCGGGCCGGGGGCCGGACTGGGAACATTAAATAACTCTATATACTGGAAAGTATGAAGAAATATATGCTCTGCCTTGCACACACATATTGAAAATTTATTAATTTTGATAAAAAGAAAAAAAAAATAAACCTCTCACCCACCACCAACCTTGTACTATGAAAGAATTTAACTCAATTTTTCCAGACCAAGTTGTTTTCTATACTCTACACATTCAACTCGGTCTGAAATTGAATAGTGGCTGTGTGGTAGTACCTTCACACCATCCTCAAGTACATAAAGTTTAACTGATATGGCTGACATGGCGTTTTTCTCAACTCTAACTGTGTAGTTTTTAAATTGTAAAGAGCGAATCGCCATGACTTTCGCTCTTGGGATTAAACTACGGTCTACACAGTTTCTATAAACATTCGTATTGAAATTATTTTTTACAAAGTGTGTAGGCACCCCCTTGCAAACTTGTTTGATGTCCTTGTTGTGCGTTTCCACAGAGTATACCTTCGGCCCCGGCAGCAACACACCACTGGACATCATATCGCTTCCCGTTTCAGATTTTAACATTAACAATTGATTTGGGGCCTGGCGTTTCACTTGCTCTGAATTGAGGAATTCATTCCAGTTGGTGTAGTCCATTCGTGAGCTAATGTACTCTCCATTTTCCAAATCAGTTTTTAACTTTTAAAGTTTTTAACTTAAACAAATTTTCAGTTTTAACTTTTAACAGGAGTGAATCAGTGTCCCCGTAATACACTTGAACTTGTCCCTCAATCGGCCATTGTACCTTGCATACATTGTAATAAAATGACTAAATGATTTGTTTATATATATCCGTTATTGCACTCCCGCCTGCAATATTTTTATTTAAAATAATGTTTGTTTTCTTACGATGTAGGAGCACCATATCAGAGTCTATGATTGGGACCGACGTAAAGTTTAGATCCGCAATGATTTGAGCACAATCTTTGGGATTGGTTACAATGTCACAGCGACTTCTGTTTTGTACGCTTTCGCACATTTTACCGAAGGCTGAGTTTAACATGAGTTTATATGTGTCCTTCTCAACCTTAGTTTTCGCTTGTGAATATTAACTGACAAAGGTGTCAATAAACGTTTTAATGTAGGGCTTTTGATCAAATTGGAGGGCTTTATAAATCTTTGTGACTTTGAAATCATTGGACACCATCCATTTCAATAGCACGTAATGTACAACGATATTCTGTTTCGGGTTGAGGTCGGCAATAAGTTTTTGCTTTGACGGCACCCAGTGCATACTCCCATCCTCTACTAAAGATAAACTGTAGGGACTCAGAGAATCACTACCCACCGGCCTATTTATGCACGGGAATACAAAGTATTTTACCGAGTCATGATTCCCACGGGTATTACACCGTTAATTTCCATAAAACGTCCATGTGCCTCATTCTCCTCAACGGTAGCAATATGGGGGAAATTCGAAGCACATGGATCGTTAAGCCATTCGTAATTCCCACACGGTTAACAGTAGTGAGACATTGCCCACGGATATGGGGAATTCATATCCAAAAAAACTGCATCTGACTTTTCATCGGTGTACTGTCCGGTTGGATCAGTTTTCATGATGCGATCCCCATAAAATTGCACCCACCCCTCATTGATCTCAGTACAAACAGATGCTGATCCACGTCGGCGATAACACCTATTTCTTCTTTGCTGATTTTAAGAATCAAGTCCATCACCAGATGAGGAGTGGAAAAATAATACCCTAAATCCAACCCGAATTCCCCATAGATTTTATCCGTATTTTCGCACACAATGTCCAGAAGAGTCAGTACATCACTGGCCAAGTATAGTATACAGTAATCCCATCCATTTTTACACCCACCCTTTGCCCTAACACTCTTAGCAAAATTATAGTCACCAGTGGTGCACCGACTGTCAGTAAGAAAATTGTAAAATGCTTCGATAGGCGGTAATGACACCTCATCTAGCCTCGAGGCACAGTGGTAGTAATTATATGCATATATGCCCTTATACGTTAATAAATAATAAATTTAATCATTGGGGAGGCGCTGTTTCAGGAGGGGGAGGCTATCAAAATTGTCACATTTCTGTACCTGAATCAATTGACTTAAGGATTTGGGGAAGAAACTGAAAGAGTCTAAAAAACGGATCTTATTCAAGCAAGTGTTACCCTTGTCTACTGTTTTCCACATGAATTCTAGGAGCAGTAGCTTCACCGATGATTTGGGTATGATATTATATGAAAAAGATATTATATTCCTCCCTTGGCGATGCAGGCCAACGCCGGTAAAATAAAATTTAAATCATAATTGGAATTGTGTATAAAAATCGGTACGACATAATGCTCTACTACGTTTACACAGCACGATTGATGTGCAAACCCTCTAAATTTACTCCCACCCGACGTAATTTCCTGCCATAAATGATCATGGTCGATCACCTTCCTCTTTCCCCATTCCCAATACCGTCATCGAATTCTCCTCTGCAAACCCAACATATTTTATGATTTTTAATGGCCAATCTGTCATCTGGTGATAGGAACATAGGATAGTTTGTGTAGCAAAGACGATACATTTCACCATTCACTGTTTTAATTAGACTGGTCAATGCCGAGCGTATGCAGTCTTCACCCCCCCCCCCCCAACGACCCAATTACATACAACACTTGCATGGTATTACTGTAATCTCGTTGCGCATGAGCGTAAGAGACCCCTATGGCTTCGCGTATTTTAACACGATTTGGATTTGACGAATCACGTCTGGGAGTATCGCTTCGCAGTCCAAAACGATCTTATTGTTCTGCAGGAGCGTGTTCTGAAAGTTCTTAAAACGTAAGATAGCTCTATCTCCGCTAACCGTTTCAACAGACTGGTATCCATGACGTTTACAGTGTTTCATATGATGCTTTAACTTTAAGTTACTACGCAATCTTGAGAGACATGTTGGAAAATAATAGCATACACCTTTCCCCATTTTACCCTCACATAAAACCCTACTAATATCGGCTATTGGATTGAAATGTCCTATTGAATCAGGCTCTGAGGGTGGCGCGTAAAGAAGCCAGACACAATGCTTCACTGACTCAATGGACAGAGCCCTGACTGGAAATAATACCCCCTTTTTATCAGAACGCTGACCCTCCTCAAATTTTGTTTCATACTGCAACACCTTGACACCAATCTTTAAATGTGCATTAGCCCGCTTAAAAATATCTATCCCCCAAAATATTACGGGAAATTGACCATTTAAAAAATTAAAATCTACTTTAGGAAACTTTGACCCATCCCCATTAGCTGCTAATTCGTCCAACTTTTTCTTAGAAGCATTACCACGCTGAGGTCTAAAGGTGGCAATTAAAAATGCATATTACAAACACTCTAGCCTCGGATCGAAACAGATTTGTTGTATTCCTTTACAAACCTCTAAATCAGAATGATATTTTAATTCGGTATTCCCAGTCTCACCTCTTAAAATAAAAACATTTTTAAACCTACAAATGTCAACGCTTAAATTTTCAATAAACAAAACACCTGAAACAATACCCCCTAATTGTGAAAATCTAGTTTAGTCACAATGCTACTTACCCAACCTAAAAACCTCCTCAGAATTTGACAAATACAGGCGAATTGCTAAAATTTTTGTATGCAAGTATTTTGAATAGAGTTCGCTCGCATTCTCATTTAAAAAATAAATTTTTAGTGCTATTGATTCTTTTAAACTGTCCCTCCCTCCCCACACCCCCATCTGTTGTTCAAGAAGGGCTCGAATCTTGTTAACATAGGAGTGAGTAATAGTCAGGGGGTGTGTTATTATACACCCTGACATTAAGGAATTAAGGGGGTCACCGAAATTCACGCAGTAAACAATAGTATGGTGCAAGGCAGAGTTACATAGGAAAAAAATATGGTAGCATAATTGCTGGTGACTCATTGTCACTACTATCGTCAACCTCAATGGTGGGGGGCATAGAATCGTCAATAGCACCACCCCCAGTCTGTTCAATTGCATTAGTTGGCCATGGTGTGAAATAACCCAATTCACTAAGTACACATTCCACGGAATTTGGGGAAAGCTGATCTAACCAGCCTGTATTGTCCTGTGACGGAATTTCTTTATGACTATTAACATAGAGACCCGGTTTAGTCGCAGCTGTGGGGCTATCCCCCAAATACTCATTTATAAACACATTTGTCCGTTCAGGGTCCTAAGTCATATCTATATCACATCTTAAATCATCTAGGCTAGCCATATCCCCAAAACAATCATTTAAGAACCCCCTTTTCCACTCCATGTTATCAACAAGTAAAGCATCATCATGTCTAAAGTCCATTGGCGGTGTAAGGATTGGCGAAGGTTTATTGCAAATGAATGCTCCTTGAGCTGATGGTGGCGATAACTCACCGATGTTAATCTAAAAAATATATGATCTATTTTCCATTTGCAATACCCACTATTTTATAAAGTCAAAAAAACTATGTCGATATATCGCCCCGTCAAAAGTTACTCTTCCTCCTCCTACTATTATATTGGCTAAATACTTGTCCACTTCATTCATATAAAGTACCTGCAGACAGCTTAACTTATTTTATATTTTGCCGTTTTTACGATATTAATTTCACAGAAAACAATTGATCAGAAAAAAGGCCGGTACATATTTAGTAGTTGGTAGGCATAGGAGAAGTGAAGTTTGGCTAATGCCAGTGAAATAAAAGGAAGTGTGATAAAAAATATCTGTCACGGAGTTGCCAATACCTCACTAAGAAGTGATAACCTATTATTTTTTGTAAAGCATTTCAATGCACTTCTAGTCACTTGTTTACCGGCTACTAAATAAGTACCAAAATTCATATATTATAGTTTAAACACTATCTAATTAAGGTTGTTTTTTTTCCCACCCCCACTCTTTCTGCTTCATCAATTACCCCACGAGTAAATACACACGCGCGAATACAACTAGCTGATTAGAAATTATTAACGGAGCAAACGACATTCGTCTCGTTGAATTTGCTTATTTAAGATTGCAAATGAAATATGGACAGATTTCACGACAAGCGCCTTAGATCAGGCTTTGCTACATAGTGCATTTTTTACATGTCAATCTCGAAAGAGTCTATTGATCACAATCATAGAAAGAAATGATTTACGAAATTATTATAATAATAGTTTCAGAATATCTACCCCTTCTGGTCTCGTAATTGTAAAACTAGAGCTTTAACGTTAGTTTTTTTAAGAACGCACGAGTGAAAAATATCTATTTTCTTTAAATTTCTTTGAAAAATATATGTGTTGCATACAATAACCCACAATCAAAGGCGGGTTTTTATATAAAAAGCTTGTTACTGATAGAGGCCTTCCTGTATCTGATTTGGCCAACTCGCGAATAGGCGCGTTGATCGGGTGTTTGGTATGTAATACATTATTTTTTAAACTTTGTTACATGCATTCCATCTCTGATTAATCAAGGCGTGAAAGTTAAACGACAAGCAACTTGTTTAAAAAAGGAATTTGCAAAGCGAAATTGTAAGTGAGTTATAAACTTAAATAAAAAATATGGGGTTATTTGATACATGCACACTTACGTTAGAAATATCACGTAGCCAATTAGAAATGCCTTGTTTATCTGAAGGTGGCGCATAACAGATTACACTTTGCCTCGCCATGTTCAAAGATCTTATTAGGTCCTTGTTAGTGATGTCAGAGCTGGCATCTAGCTTCGGTCGCTTTTGGTCGGGACTTTGAGCATCAATGTCCTAGAATAAAAATTAATTTTCAGTTTTTCGCTAGGTAACTTATTATCTTATAGGCCTAAATTGCATGCATCCTAAACACATAGAAAAAAAAGAACGTCACTCCTACTTGGAGCCTGAACTATCTACATTTTAAATACGATGCATATAGAAGAAAGATTGAGCTTAAGCTAGATATATTTTAAATACACTGCATAAAAAAATAACACAATTTTGATTATTAGGTCCGTTTGTTTTTTATTCAGAATATTAACGGGGAGCGCCGTTCCCCCACTCCACAATATCAAATTCCACGCAGAATAAAAGAAAAAAATTGTATGTCTTTTTCAATTTTGAACGCACGGTTTTAAAACTTATATGCTTAAATTTCAATCCGCTTAAACTCATAAAAAAGAACGCCTGTCCTAGGTGTAGCCTAAGCTAGATATATTTGAAATACGATGCATAACAAAATAACACAATTTTGACTATTATGTCCGTTTGTTATTTATTCAGAATATTAATGGGGAGCGCTGTTCCTCCACTCCACAATAACAAACCTTCCGCAGGATAAAAGAAAAAAAATGCATGTCTTTTTCAATTATGAGTGTCACGATTCTAAAACTTATAGGCTTAAATTTCAATCTGCTTGAAACGCCAGTCCTAGGTGGAGCCTAAGCTAGATATATTTTAAATACAATGCAAAAAAAATAACACAACTTTGACTATTAGGTCAGTTTGTTATTTATTCAGAATATTAACGGGGGTGCCCCTCCCCCACTCCACAATACCAAAGCCCATGCAAGATAAAAGAAAGAAAATTGTATGTCTTTTTCAATTATGAACGTCACGGTTTTAAAAATTATAGGCTTAAATTTAAATCTGCTTAAACTAATAAAAAAAAGAACGCCAGTCCTAGGTGGAGCCTAAGCTAGATATATTTTAGATACAATGCATAAAAAATAACACAATTTTGACTATTAGGTCAGTTTGTTATTTATTCAGAATATTAACGGGGGGCGCCATTCCCCCCACTCCACAGTACCAAAGCCCACGCAGGATAAAAGAAAAAATGTATGTCTTTTTCAACTATGAACGTATGAGATATTTTTGCAAGCTAGTTAAGAACCTTTTTAGCCAAAAAACCATATACCTGAACAGCTGTCACAAAGCGCTTGAATTATGCATTGGTCATGTAGCCCGTTGTCAATCAGAAAATTAATATGATAAGATAGTCAAATGTAACTATACGAAAAACGTCTGTTTTTTTATAATTCGAGAATAACATATATTTACTTACCGAGATTCTTTTAAAATTCTCCATTGTAAAATGAATAAATTTAACAATAAAGGGTTACCTTTTCAAATTGTTTTTTTAACTGATCCAGAAAAAACTAATTGCATCTTTATTTATACCGAAAAAACATGATTATGTGCCCTTCAGGTGAAACCAGTATTTTTACAAAGAGAGTAACTTTGAATACGTAATATGACGAACTTTAGTTTTGAGCTATTGAACCTAGAAAAACATGTCTGACAAGTCTTATAGCCGTGAAATATATAGATGCCTGTCCGTGGTAAAGAATATTATGCAATCACTTGTGAAAGTACTAGATACCTGTTAGTGCTAAGCCATATTATGCAATCACTTGTGATATCTATTAATACGATACTACTAGCGTTGTCTTTTGGATTTTTTTTTCGTTTATTTTTTTTCTTTAGACCAGGGCACTTCATTTCGAAGGAGTTGTCGTAGAAACTTGGAAAAAGGCTCATTTGATTGGAAATTGGAGTGGCTTGTGCCCTTTTTATAGTGGAAAGTGATTGGAAGGTAAATAATACCCCTTCAAAACTCACCATTTCCCCAAACACATCCAATCAAAAATTTTCTGATAGTCATTTTGTTCAGCGTAGCTAATTTCCAAATAGAAATTATGTTTTCGAGGAGGACACTCCCCAACAGCCCTCAGGGCAAGGGTTTTAAGTTATGCCCAGGGTGTATATAATATTTTTATAGAAAGCGTTGTCGTAGAAAATTCAAAAAAGGTCATTCGAATGGAAATTCAAAGGGCTATTGCCCTTTTTAATAGTCGAAAGGGATTGGAGGTTAACTAACCCCCTCTCAAGCGCACGTTTTCCCAGACACATCCAATAAAAATTTTGAGATAGCCATTTTGTTCGCGTAGTTGAAAGTTCTGTAAATTATGTCTTTAAGGATGATAAACCCCTTCCCCCTCAGGGCAAGGGTTTAAGGCTATGTCCTGGGGGCATATAAGGTTTATATAGAAAGTGTTGTCTTAAAAACTTGAAAAAGGGCTCATTCGACTGGAAATTCAAAGGGCTAGGGTTCTTTTTAATAGTTGAAAGTAATGGGAAGACAACTAACCCCCCTCTCACGCCCAACATTCCCCCAAACATTTTTAGGGACTTCGTATCGATTTTTTTCCCATACCAGGACACTTCGTATCAAAGGAGTTATCGTAGAAACTTTAAAAATGGCTACTTCGAGTGGAAATTCGAACGGCTAGTGCCTTTTTTAATAGTCGAAAGTGATCGAAGGGCAACTAACCCCCCTCTCAGGCTGACCTTTCCCCCAATCACATCTAATCAAAGTTTTTAGACAGGCATTTTATTCAACGGCTAGTGCCCTTTTTAATAGTCGAAAGTGATCGGTGGGCAACTAACCCCCCTCTCAGGCTGACCTTTCCCCCAAACCTATCCAATCAAAGTTTTTAGACAGCCATTTTATTCAACGTAGTTAAAATTTTTAAAAATTAGGTCTTTGAGGATGATAACCTTCTCAGAGTCTTTATGCAAGGGTTGTAAGTTATACCCTGGGGGCTTATAAGTTTTTTGTAGATAGCGATGTTTTAGAAACTTCAAAAATGGCTCATTCAATTGAAATTAGAAGGGCATGTGCCCTTTTTAATAGTCAAAAGAGATTGGAGGATAACTAACATCCCTTTCACATCCACCATTTCCCCAACCACATCCAGTCTAAATTTTGAGATAGCTTTTTTTTCGAAGTAATTTAAAGTTTGGAAATTGTGTTTTTGAGTATGACACTCCCCCCCCCATCCATCAGGGCAAGGGTAGTAAGTTATGCCCTGGGGGCATATGAGGTTTTCTTATAGAAAGCGTTGTCGTAGAAACTTCAAAAAGGGCTCATTCAATTGGAAATTGAAAGGGCTAGTGCCATTTTTAGTAGTCGAACCCCCTCTCACGCCCACCATTTCCCCAAACGCATCCAATCAAAGTTTTTAGATAGCCATTTTCTTCAACGTAGTTAAAAGTTCTGGAAATTAGGTCTTTGAGAATGACAAACCCCCTCACAGCCCTCAGGGCAAGGGTTTTACGTTATGTCCTGGGGGCATATCAGGTTATTATATAAAGCTTTGTTGTAGAAACTTCAAACGGGCTCATTCGATTGGAAATTGAAAGGACTAGTGCCCTGTTTAGTAGTCGGAAGTAATTGGAGGGCAATTAACCCCCGTCTCACGCCCACCATTTCCCCAAACACATCCAATGAAAATTTTGAAATAGCCATTTTGGTCAACGTAGTTGAAAGTTCTGAAAATTAGGTCTTTAAGGACAACAACCCCCTCAGAGCCTTCAGGACAATGGTTGTAATCTATGCCCTGAGGGCTTATAAGTTTTTATAGAAAGTGTTGACTTAGAAACTCAAAAAGGGTTCATGCGGTTGGAAATTGAAAGGGTTAGTGGCTTTTTTAATAGTCGAAAGTGATTGGAAGTCTTGACATCTTTATAGTAAAGAGACATTTGAAATTCTTATGAAAGTTTTATAGTAAAAAAGTACAAATGAATGTGTATTGTCAGTTTAATATGCATATACTGATATTTACTAATCAAAATGTTAATATTATTTTATTTATTAAAGTTATAAAGTAAAAAAATTTACGTTTTTTCAGTAAAGTGTAAATTATGTTCTGGCGTTGGGAAGGTATAGGGGTTTTGAGCCCTACACATGTTAATTTCTGCTTGTTTTGATTTTGACTTGGTTATTTATTGTAATTTCTGTTCGTTTTGGGTTTCATTTATTGATCGATGCTGATTTGTGGTACTTTTGCGCTTGGTAGATTATTTGATTTTATTTTTGTTCATTTTTGGTTTAATGGAGTTCTTTACTTTTCTTTGAAAAACTTATTTTGTTGAATTTTTTTTAAATTAACCTTAATTAAACAAGCCCAAAAGTGAAGTAGTCCAAGAGCTTTTATTTCAAGATCTAGAGTAGAGCAGGCCACCCTCCCTTTAACAGCAATGGAACTGCAATATTATAGTAAGATATTCAAAGGCTCAATCTAAATCTTTTGACAATATCAACGTTCTTCCATGTAAATTTGTATCTGAAAAGAGCATAAGTAAGTACATCGAGAGGTAATAGAACTTCGAGCACAAGGCTATCTTATTGTCATAAATATCTAGCACGTATTAAACTAGTGTAGTAACAACAAATGGTATAAAAAAAATACTATTACACTAGTGTCATGGTCTAGTGGTTTGGATTCTTAGTTTTTCTCGTTGCAACCAATAATCAAATCTTTTGCTCCTCTAGAGGGGAAGAAAAAAGGGGAAGAAACAAGACGTACTTAAGGACTTCAATGCAAAAAAGCGGGGTAGTGGAATTGTTCTGTATAGGATTTTCGGGTATGGTGATTACAATAGCGCACTTTTCATTTCTAATGCTATTTTTAACGTTAAATTCCAAAAAGTGTTAATTTCAAGCAAGTATGCTTTCTAAGAGAAATTCAAATTCTTTGTAACAATATGACAGCAAACTATAGACACCATTTAAAGACCATTATAAATTTCAACAAATCTTTATAATTGAAAGCCCTAAACCCGAGGTCCAAGATCCCGTATCTTGTACACTCTTCCTCCCAGCCCCCTTAATAAGTTTCATAAATTATAAATAATAGTTCAATAGGAATAATCCATTTAGTTTACAGTGAACCACAACAATTTAGTCTCTGGATATTTCGTTAACATATACAGTATCCGTCATCATCAAACTATCTCTGGATATTTTGGTATGTGTGATCAAAATATCCAAAGATATTTTGCTGTGGTTTGACTGTATAATAAAAGGATTTTCCCTATTGAACTGTTATTTGTACGTCATGGAATGGTGGTGTGGTCTTCAAAAATACCTATTTTCCAGAAATTATCTGATGGCTATCAGAGCAAGGCTAAATGTAATGGTTAGGCTAATTTTAAGCTGTACTAGTGATGTCAATTCGCAAAAGTTTAAGGGGGAAAATTCATTCTATTGTTTTTTTCATTTTTTTCAATGAATACACCAAAAAGAAGCATTTTCCTACGAAAGCAGTCTAAAAAATGGGTTTTCAAAATTTAAAAGAGAATATACCACCCTCCCTTTGACAGCACAGGAACTACCAAGCAACTGCAATATCATAGTAAGATATTTAAAGGCTCAATCCAAAGCTCTTGATAATATCAACATTCTTTCATGTAGATTTGTATTTGAAAAGAGCATAAAAAGCGCATCAAGAGGTAATAGGTCTTTGAGTTCAAGGCTATCTTAGTGTCATAAATTTTTAGTACGTATTAAACTAGTGACTGGGGACAACAAATGGAATAAATAAGAAACTAATATTATTATATTAGAGCAATGGTCAAGTTGTTTGGATTCTTGGTTCTTCTCGCCGTAACCCACGTTCGAATCTTGGCCTACAGATAATTTTTAAAATCGCTACTTAATTTTCTTGTGCCCCTCTAGCTGAGAAGAAACAAAAGAAGAAGAAAAAGGAGGTACTTCAGCGCTCCAATGCAAAAAAGCGGGGTACTCTAATCATTCAGTGTAGAATTTTTGGCATGGGGATTTCAATGATGCACTTTTCATCTCCAATGATAAGTTTTTTTTAAGCGTTAAAGTCCAAGAAGAGTTAAAGTCCTAGAAAAAATGCTTTCTTGTGAGAAACTCACAATTCTTTGCAACATTGTGGCAGCAAAAATTGCAATGATAATAAAACAAATTTCTGTAAACCATATTAACTGCAAATCTTAAATTCTATTAATGTATTTCAGTTTTGTTAAATCTGTGTATATTTTATACAGAATAATATTCCATTATTAGTTGAATTTCCGGTCTAAAATCCCTCAAAAATGCCAAGAATAACATAGTCTATGGACTGTTTTTTGACAAGATTTCTGATATTTAAAAAAAAAAGTTAAGAGAGATACAAAAACCTTTTCAATTTTTTTTCAAGAGCCAGAAACATTTATCTGGGTCCGGTGACCTTGACTTTGGGAAACGCTTGTTTATTGCTGTAAAATTGCCTTTATGCTTTAACATCTTTCCTTGTTTAGGCCAGAGCTGCTGTTTACCAAATATAATTCTGATCTCAGTGAACTTATTCTTACGAATACCAGAAAAACCGGTAGGTACAGTAAATTCAAAGCCTGAGAAGGACTAGAAAGATGAGTTTACATTAGGCCTTTTTTTCACTCATCAATGTGCTAAGATCTTACATCTTTTGTCAGAAAACGGTTAAAGTGAAATCTTTGAACTAAGATCATTGTCATTTTTATGCAAACGTCTTTCATCATTTTGCTCTGAACAGTGGTCTGTGAACAATGATGAGTATATCATCAAAGTTCTCTCATCACTGTCCTATATAACAGAACAGTGGCGTTCTTCACACTTTTTTCTAACATTAATGAGCTGTAAGATCTTAGAACAAAGATGGGTTAAAAAACGATTATCTTAGCAGAAAGATGCAAGATCTTAGATGTAAGATCTTAGTGCTAAAAAACGGCCTTATTGCTTTTGATAATTCTGCACAATCATCTCGAGTCTGAACGAAACACTATAAAAAGTAGCAATATTCAGTTTTCCAAATCACCACTCTTTCGAAAAATTTAATCACTAATTTGATAATTATGCCCTCTTGCCACTAATGGGGCCTGATATTCCCCAGACTATGTACAAGACTCATGTCACACCAAACACAGTAATAACAAAATTATATTTTTCTAGTTTGCACAAAATTTCTGCTTTTCGTGTTTTCAGGGTCACCTCCACATTAATTCGCGGTTTACAACGTAGTTTCAATACGTTCGATTACAATAGCTTATTTTAGATAACAATGAGATTAGCTTACATTACATTTCGAAACCAGTTTACAGTAGAATAGAATTGTGTTTCAGAATAGTTTACTCCGAGTTTACTCAAAGCGCTTGCAAGCATAGAGGTCAGAAGGCAGAATGGGCATAAAGAATCTTGCACACTTTGAGATATATTGTATAAACTTCTAAAAAACCTTTTTCTTCGAAAATCATACACAAAATGAAATAGCACACTAATAAAGAGGCGAAACTTCCAATTAAGACAGTGAATGTTGAAACTTTTTCCAGAGATTTTTTATATATTTACAACATTGAAAAATAGAAAACTAATGTTAAAAAAATATTCAATTCCTGCTATTTATTCGACGCTCCTTCAATTACTGAGATTCCTTGACGTATCCCAAAGTCGAGATCACAGGGTCACAGAAAAATGTTTCTTTGTCTTGAAAAAAATTACAAAAATGCTAGTATTTTATTATTTTTGTAGGTAGGAAACTAAAAAAATTGGGAAGTTTCTAAACTACGTACAATTCTATCCGTTAAATAGCAGATTTCTTAAGAGATAAATTTCAATTTATAAAACTAATCTTAATTTTCCAAGAAACTCAAAACAAGCTCAATTTTCAGTAAAGCGCTAGTTTTTCAGAATTCTACAAACACAGGAAAACATTAGGAGTCAGTCTATTTGAAACCGTTTTTCAAAAAAATTTGTATTAATAAGAAGCAGTACTATCTGTTCGTTCTAAATTTTAATTTTGCTCTTTACTTTCCCAGAAAAACTTAATTTTTTGATGAGATTTGTTGTTTTGGGGGGTTTCCCAAATATAAACAATAAACCTTATGAAAGACCTTTGTCCATTTTAGGTGGAAAAACAAACCAATCCGATTAGAGTTTTTGGTTTTTCTTTGATAAAGAGAATAGATATAGGTTTTACTTCGCATCCCTCTTAGCCTTTTTCTTTTAGAATAATATGTAATCTTGTCACAAAAGCAGTCCATAACCTATGCTATCCTTGGTATTTTTGAGGATTTTTAGACAAATAATTCAACTAATAAACAAATATTAGCCTGAATGAAATATATATGAATCGAGTATAAGATTTGTAGTTAATATGGTTTTCACAAATTTGTGGTATTATTGTTTATGACATTGGAAATTATGTAAAAGGAAGAGTGAAACGAGTTATTTCCAAAATTAAGGTCTAACAAATATTTTTAGGACATTATGTAAAAGGGGGGAGGGGGCAATGTCTCGCTTCTAACAGCTTCGTTGTAAGGTGAAAACAAACTGTTTCTTAGCGAGAAAAGTAAGGGGGCGGGGGTTAAGAAAAAGATACATAGCTTAATTATGCATAAATTGAATACAATTTTTACCTATGATCGCAAATTTTAGGTCTATAAGCTGTGTGTTAACAATATTTTTTATCTTATTTAAAGCCTTGATTTCTATCTTAAGACTACAGACTACTGTTTGTCAAGATTTATTTTTTCACAAGTTGTGCAATAAAAACGTTTGATTTCTAAGCCTAGTATATTTCTTGCAAATTTTTACTTTTTCCTTTACTGAAAATGTGGGGAGGGGGCTTCTTTGTGATAAATGCTTTCTAGACAAAATTCTGGTTATGGGGCGGGGGTTACTAATTTTTCTTCTGTAAAAAAAGGGAATCATTTTTCAATACTAAATTTTTTCTTCTTTTTAAGGACAATCATGAAGAATGTGTGCCTCCTCCTAAAAAAAGAGCAAGGTGTAGCGATAAAACCCCTGCGAAGGCGATAGCTATGCAGTATGGGCACTGGTCGAGGTCCTCCTTACAAGTGATGCCTACCCAAGTCCAATCCAATACGGAACCAATGCAGCCTGCCAGTGACATTGCCGTCACTACATCTGTAAAAGCCGTAATAGCTGAACCATCCAGGGGCACAATTTATTAATTCTCTGTATCCTCCATGCAAGCTGCTTTACCAGAGCTTTCAAGAACTGACACATCTATTCATAGCCAGGAGGTTGCCCTCCAGCATGCATTGCCAGGGCCTTCAAGAATTGCCACGTCTATTTCAGATCGTGAGGCTGCCCCCCTTCATGATTTGCCAGGGCCTTCAGGCACACAAGTGCAGGCAGAATTTGGAAATGTAAGCATTTTTACCTCTACTTTCTACCTGGTTATAGAAATATCTACCTATTTCTTCTAACTTTTTTTTTAGCCTTTTCTTTTCACCATTTTTCAACACTGTAAAAGTGTGTCAGAGATATTAAAATGTTAGTTTCGCTATAACTCCCCCCCCCCCACACCCCTTGTTTTAAATATCATTGCTCCCTCCCCTCAGAGATACCTAAATAAAATGTATTTTTTTTGCTTGTCAAAGATACAGCTCTTCTTTAATCTTTCATATTTTCTCTGCCTACTGCAGGCATCTTCGCTATCTTTTCAACCTCATAATAATATTTTTAGCTAATTTCTAGTTTACTGTGAGAGAGCCTTTTATCTCACCATTTGAAACTAATAATGCTATTTTTTGCTAGAATATTATAGTTTTCCCCAAGTTTTAAGGGACATAGAAGTAAGCCCCCTTTTAGGCCATTCTTTTCAACACAGTAAAAGCGGGTCAGAGATATATTTCTCCCCCAAAGGAAATATATTGTTTCCCCTTTTAAATCACATCAATTATTGTATGCATTCAACTTGCTGAATTCTCATAGTGTAGCCAGAAAAAGACACTTTATCCCGGATAGAGTAGGGTAAATGGTAAACGAATGATTGATCTTGCTTCTACAACCTTCTATCCATTTCAAATCATGTTTTTCCAAAGCAGATATAGAGTATTAATATGAAATTTTTTTGAGGGGTTCCTTGAACAAAATTAAAACCTTCTATGTTATCTTTTAGATTGTATTACGTTAGAACTTTCAAAATATATGGAGTAGGGAACTAAATGCTACCAAGTGAATTTTAATTAATAATCCAATTTTAAAAATAGGGATGATTTCGACACTTTGAAAATAAGCAATTTTTCTTTTATAGGTTGTATTAGTACCTTATTCACCATCATCCTCCTCATCGATTGGAGAAGGAGAAGATGCATCTTTGGATCTCTCAAACAATTCAACATGGAATATGAATTCACTGGAAATACCAGATAACATTGTAGATAACTTTGCCGATTTTTTAAAAATGTTGATTATAGCACAGTTGAGCAGGGGGACTTGAGTCCAAAAACCTTAAAGCTCTTAGAGGATTTTACCCGGGAATTAACAGGGAACTCTCCCCCCACTGATTACATTTCCCCACTTCAAACAACTGAAGTGGCTTCCTATAGCCCTATTATTGAACAAAGTGGGGGATGGGTGGTGATAATATATAAGAAGTGGAGGGTAAAATGTCTTCGAAAAATCATATTGATGAATAATGGGGGGGAGGGGGGGATGATAATATACAAGAGGAGGAGAGTGACAATATCCAATTTACATCATTTCCTGACTTTCGGCTCTCAAACTCAATTTTAAATACGATAGTTGTTTACACTGCAACTTTTGATGATCCTTTTGATTCACTTTTGGGGGGTAATTTTGTGATTGACCGTGTAGAAATTGTCCATGAATATGTAGATAGAATTCGTGCACTGCTAGAAAACCAAATTCAGATGTGGGAAGGTAGGGATTCAATTAAGGTTTCAATTGTTTTAAATTGTTTTATTTAAATGAGGGAAAAAGTGAGGTTTATCATCATTATGTAAACACCAAGATGTTGGTGGTCTATTCGCAATTAGAGAATTTTGAGGGTGTTCTTATGGATTGGATAGGCCACATTATTACCCATGTCGAGAATTATAACGAAAATGGAAGTGGGTCTGTAGTTTTATTTGTTGAAAATTTAAGCGTTAATATTTGTAAATTTAAAAAAATATTATTTTAAGAGGGGGTGGGGAACAGGGGCATATAGTTTTAAAATATAATCCTGATTTAGAGGGATGTAAAGGTGTTCAGCGAATCTGTTTGAAACAGGTCAAAAATGTTTCAAGTATGCTTTCCTCATGTCAGTATTCGAGCCTCTAGTACTTGACGCTACGAAGACGAATTTAGATCCCTGGGCTTTGCATGGGAAGGAGGGGTCCAATTTTCCCATTATATATTTTTCATGTTTAGAGGGAAAATACCCAGTAACGCTCAGGCCTATTGATATTTTTGAAAGGGCCAATGCCAATTTAAATATCGGCGTTACTGTGGTTCAATATGAAACCGAGTTTGAGGATGGGGTTCGTTCTAAAAAGAAGGGGGTGGTGTTTCCAGTAAGAGGCCGGTCGATTGAATTGGTGAAGCACTGGGTATGGTTGTTGTATACACCACCTAGTGACCCCAATGCGATTGGCCATTTTGACCCAATTACAGACATCAGTAGAGTTCTGGGGGAGGGAAAAAGGGGCGGGGTTTACTGTTTCTACTGTCCAACATGCCTGTCTCGATTTCGTAGTGATTTCAAAGCTACAGGATCATATAGAAGCACTGTAGACGGCATGGCTACCAGTCTGTTGAGACGGTTTCAGGGGATAGGGCCATTTTACGTTTTAAAATTTTTTAAAACACCCTCCTCCAGAGCAATAAAATCTCTTCGGACTGTGAGGCGAAGCTAGTGGAAGTGAAGGATCCTCGATTTCCAAATCGAATCAAAGATCATCGAGCTATTGCAGTCTCCTATGCCCACGTGCAAAGAGACAGTTCTAACACTATGCAGCTGTTAGAAATAGTTGAAACGTTGGATGAGGTAGAGTGCATGGTCAAGGCACTGACTAAATTAATTGGCACCGCTAATGCGGATATTTCTCGTATGAGAAATACCCATTACCCAATGTTGTTGTCTGCAGAGGATCGTCTCGCGATTAAAAATCAAAAAATATGCTGGGTTTGTAAGGGGGAGTTTGAAGAGGGGGATAAGGGGAAAGGGAAAAGAGGGAGGAAGGGGAAAGTAAGAGACCAAAATTACTTGTGGCAGGAAATATCCTCTGGGGGGAGTAATTTTAGAGGGGTAGCGCATCAATAATGCAACATAAACGTTAGCCAGCAGTTTTTTATTCCATTTTATATTCATAATTCAAATTATGATTAAAAATTTATTTTACCGGCTTTGGCACGTATGCGTAGGGAGGGAGGGGGAGTAGATAGTCCATGGGTAAATAATTCATTTACCTATAAAATCATTCCCAAATCAGCAGAGAAGTTGCTGCTTCTCGAATTGAAATGGCAGGTAGTGAAAAATGGGCATACGTGCTGGAATAAAGTCAGGTTTTTAGATTCATTTAGTTTTTTCCCAAGGCATTGAGTCAATTGATTCATATACAGAAAAGCGACAATTTTCATAGATTTCCTTTGGTTTAACATCAGTTTCCAGACAGTGAAATATATGACCTATTGACATGTAATGGTGTATACGCATACACATATAACTGTTCTCGCATTTGCATAAGTGAGGAGAAACTACCTCCGATTGAAGCCTTCTATAATTCACTCACCAACAGTGAATGTCCTGCCGAGGAACACGAATTTGCTAAGAAGGTTTGGACTATGAATAATTGTGAAAATTGGTGAGATTACTATAAACTGTACTTTATCAGTGACATTCTACTCTGTCAGATAATATCCGTAAGAACACAGACCAAATCTATTTTAGAATGTGGACCAGATATCGGATATTATTTTTCCATGCTACATTTGGTAATGGACTTGATTTTAAAACTTAATAGGGAGGAAATAGGCTTGATAACTGATGTAGATCGACACCTTTTTGTAGAAAGATCAATGAGGGGTGGGTATGTTTTTCATGGGGATTGCGTTTTGACAAAAGATCCAAGCGGACAAAACAGCACCGGTGTAAAGTCAAATGCAGTGTTCTTGGACATGAACTCATTGTACCCCTGGGCAATGTCTCACTACTCTTTGCCGTTCGGGAACTATAAATGGCTTGAGAATCCTTGTGAGTTCCCCGACATTAACACCGTCGAGGACAATGGGCCACAAGGTTAGTTCTTTGAAATTGATGGTCACATTCCATTGGCGCTTCATGATTCAGTCAGAGATTTTGTTTTTCCCTGTATTAATCGACCAGTGACCAGAGACTCACTGAGTCCCTACAATCGATCATTGGTTGAGGTTATGGACCCCCCTCTAAACAAAAACTGATTGCAGATCTGGACCCTAAAGAGAATATCGTTGTTCATCATGTGCTTTTGCACTGGATGGTGAACAATGGTTTCAAGATCACCAAAATACATAGGGTCCTGCAATTCAGTAAAAAACCCTACTTAAAGACGTTTATCGACACTTTTGTTGATAAACGCTCTCGGTCAAACACTAAAGTAGAGAAGGAAATATACAAGCTCATTCTAAATTCAGCGTTTGCAAAATGTGTGAAAGCGTACGAGACAGATCTCGTTGCGACGTCGTGACTGACCCACAAGAGTGTGTACGAATTATTGCTGACCCCAATTTTACATTGTTCACGGGCTTAGAGACGAGCCTGGTTCTTCTGCACAGGAAAAAGAGAAATGTAATACTGAACAAGAATATAGCAGGAGGTAGTTCAGTTCTTGAAATTTCCAAAAAGCTCATGTTGTCGTTTTTTTTACAATGTGTGCAAGGTGCAATGGCCACGGGAGGGGGAGGTTCAAGTTTACTATGGGGATACAAATTCTCTACTGTTAAAAGTTAAAACCGGGGATTTATTGGGGGATTTAGAAAATAGGGGAACACATCAGCTCGCGGATGGATTTCACCAACTGGAATCCGCCCCTCTACCCCGAGTTGGTGAAACGTCAAGCTCCCAACCAGCTACTCATGTTAAAATCAGAGACGGGGAGTGATTTGATATCCAAGGGGGTGTTCCCGGGTCCTAAAGTTTATTGTGTTGAAACACACAGTAGGGATGTTAAGCAAGATATTAAAGGGACCTCTGAACATTTTGTACAGCGCTATTTATACAGGAGTACCTACAGAGATTATGTAGAGAGTAGTTTAGTTCCGAGAGCACAATAGTGTGCAATTTACATTCTAGACCACAGAATTTATACTGTTAGAGTGGACAAGAATGCAATTTCGTATATATCTAACAAAGTCTGTATGCTCAAGAATCGTATAAGTGTATTCCCCCACCACCACTACCGAATTTCAGACCGGGTTGAATGCATGGACTATCGCAGTCAATTTGGTCTGTATAAATTAACCTAGCTCAAACCTAACCTCACTCAAACCTGGATGCTCTAACCTGACATAAATTAACTTAACCCAACCTAACCCTGAACCTTTCATGAATTAACCCAACCTTTCATGCTCCAACCTAACCCAATCTGTAGCAGCAGCAGCAGTGACGACGACTATTGTATACATTTTTTCCGCAGCGACCCCAGTGGGGGGGAGGTGTTGGGGCTGGGGGGGGGTCCCACCCGTGGCCGGCTTTCGGACCCGTGGCTCCGGGGGGTCCCGCCCGCGGCCGGCTTTCGGACCCGTGGCTCCGGGGGGGGCGCCCTCGGCCGGCCTTCGGCCCGCGGCTCCCCGGAGGGTGGTGGGTTTTAAATCCATAGTGTTTAACTGTGCTATTTTAAGTTCGTGTTAGTGTTTTAAGTGTTGTACAAATAGTGTTGTTGTATAAATAGTGTGTTCTTGATGGACAAAAATGTGTTTCTACAAATAGTGTTCTTGCTGGACAAAAAGTTTTTTTTTATGACAATAATTGTTATTGTTGTACATATAGTGTTGTGTTTTTCTTGTTGAACAGAAGTGTTGTTTTATCTTAATAAATGTTGTTTTAGTAGAAGTGTTTTTTTTATTTTAATAAATGTTGTTCTTGTTTGAACAAATAGAGTTTTTGTTCTTGTTGAAACCAAGTTTTTATGTCGAATAAATGAATGAAATATTGTTTTTCCTGTTAACGTAGTAGATAGATCTAAGAAAAAATTACTACTTATTCATTGGACATGTATGGTTTACAGTTAGTTGTAGTCCGACTGTTGTCAACAGCAGCAGCAGTATGTATCAATTTGAAACACCATTCAGGTCGTTCCTGTGTGGTCCATCAATGTCTGGGAAAACGACACTTTTAGCTAAAATAATTCAAAATTGTAATAAAATGTTTTTGGAAAAACCAAAGAAAATATTTTATTGCTATAGTATTTGGCAGGAGTCCTATAATAAAATAAAAGCTATTGCCAAACCCATACCAATACAATTCATACGGGGACTTGATGTTTTCAATAGTATTGAACCAAACTCGTGGCTGATTATTGATGATTTGGCTGAATCCATTGAACAGTTCTCACAGGAAAAGCTACAGCTGTTTACCGTTCGCTCTCGTCATGAAAACATTTCCATAAGCCTAGTTCTACACAACCTCTTTCATCAGAGCAAATGTATGAGAACCCTTGCTTTGAATTGCACCATCTATATTATCTATCGAGTTGTTCGTGATCCTAGCTCGCTAATAACTCTCAATAAGCAAATATACCCAGGCGCCCCCAAAATTCTGCTGTCAGCGTACACTCAGGCGACAAATAAGCCCTACGCTACATTTTGCTAGATCTAAATCAGAGCACACCCGAGGATCTACGTGTAGTCACAGATATTTTCGACAAAGAAATTACTGTATATCTTCTGGTGAACAGTAGAAAAAGCTATTAGTTGCCATTATGACATTGAAGAAACTACACGAACAACGGCATGTATTTTCCGTTTTAGGCACTTCAAAACCTCCACTCAGGAAGGCCATACTCAAACATGGTGTTGACAATGATTTCATTAATCTAATATCTGAACTTTGTTTAAATTTAACTGAGGGCAATATACACTTGCCAGAAGGTGTTAGACAACAGGCAAGGCAACATCGTTCCCCTGTACGCGCCTTGGCTTGCAAAAACAAGGGAAAAATTAAAAAAAAACGTCTCCTTCAAGCGGGCGGTAGCTTTTTTACACTTTTACTGCCGATAATTGCAGAACTTGTAAACAGTTTTCTCTAGAGAATGGCTAAACCCTATAAATTGACGCTATTTGAACTGGTCATCTCGCCCGTGGAACATTTTGAAGACAATCTAAGCAAATTCATTAATGATGAAAATATTGCCGATGACAAAAAACTGCTTTTACTTCAAGATGCATTGCGACGTTTGGACAAACAGAGACCTTATCGTGAGAAACCCACCGCCATCGTCATAGATCCCTCTAAACGTAAAACATCTCCTCAAAATTCTACAGTGCAGTTAAGGGAGAAGAAATTGAATTCCATAGTGGCAACAATTGGAAACCTATTGCCAATGACCTATCGAGAACAGAGTAAAAGAGTATTATCTCTTTTACTGATGATCAAGTTCAAGTCGACAGGTGGTGATCCTCAAGTTCAATTTGACAGCGCAGGGAAACGAATTATAATTCAGGGAAAAAGTTATAATCTAGTTGATTTAATTTCTGATATGATGACGAATCGTTAAGGACTTTTATCATTTGACAATAATCTATACACCTTTCTAAATGCATCAAACTTCCCCAAAAGTCTTATTGGCAATGAGCAAATTCCAAAGAAACTAAGAGAATATAGTCCTCCAACAACGCCAACACCACCATTTAAAAAGGAAGAAGATTCAATATTGGGAAATACTAGCAGCAGCAGCAACAGCAGCAATGATTTTATAACACCTGTGGCTAGTTAAAAGCGAGGACGGATTGGTTCGCCCTCCAGTGTGCAAAAGGGAAGTGGACACTATACTACGTGTTTGCGTTCAAAATGGTTGAAGTTCTGAAGCATGTCTATGAAAATATTGGTGAAGCGGGAAGTCTAAGTTCCCCCAAAACACTTTCTAAAGTTGCGTCGGGCAGCACATTAAAAAAAGCAAAAGAGTATCTACAGAATGAACCAAGTTAATCACTGCATCGGAATCGCAGGCTTCGTGGCAGACAATATCGTCAAACTAAAGCCTTTTTCCCTCTGCATATAATGCAAACGGATCTTTTAACTTTAGACGCAATTCAACGGCGTTACAATGCACCCTACAAATATATTCTGGTGGTAATCAGCGTCTTTAGTCACTATGGCTATGCCATTCCATTACGATCAAAGAGAGGTGTTGAAGTTGCTCATGCTTTAGAAAGTATTCTTGAACAGGATTGCTATAGAAAAATTCAATCAGATCGTGGTAGCGAATTTGTTAATCCTTATGTGCAAAATATTTTATAGAAATATAATAAAACACTTTATTTTAGTCACAGCCCGGTAAAGGCTGCATTTGCTGAACAATTCATAAGAACGATTCGTCTAGTAATTTCAAGATATTGTACACTGAAAAATACTGCTGCTTTTATTCATGATTTAGATAAAATCATGCAGATATATAACTATCGACCCCATCGAACCCTGTCCAACTCAAGCCCTCGGGAAGTTCATGGCAGTGAAAATACATTTGATGCTTTTCTAAAGCAATATTCCAGTGAAAAAGAAAAAAATTTGAAGAAGAAATTCAATGTTGGCGATACCGTTCGAATTGATAGAATCACCAATATTTTTGAAAAAGGGAATTATTTACGGAGAACTGAGATTTTTTAAGTAAATAAAATAGTTCATACTGAACCCACGACACATTGGGAGTAAGGCACCAAAGATGATTAGGTCCTCCGTATTACTTATAATTACGAACTGTACAAAGTTAGACATTGTAGTGAAATTTATCAAATTGAAAAGATATATTAAAGAGTCGTACTCGTAGGGGCAAGAGACAGTTGCTTGTTCTCTGGCTAGGATACAACTCTGATTTTGATTCTTGGGTCAGTGTTGAAGATATTGACAATGCCCAATCATGTTCAATGTTTCTGATCCTCTCTACAATGACTTGAATAGAACAAGTGATTTTTGGACAAAACTCTCCCACTATCAAATTCGACGACAATGGAAAGTATGAAGTGGCTCTTGTTAACTGTATTCTCAAAAATACCTATGACATCCTGAGAAAAGATCGTAAATATGAAATAAAAATTAGACCCTATGATTGGCCACCGCAACCCTCAGGTGATCAAGAACAAATTCAAAAGATCAATTGGATGGGTTATCCATATATTGAATTACCCTATGAAGAACTCGCCTGTGTGAATGATTTATGTCGTTCTATTAATAAAAGAATTTCCAATTAATTTCCAATTAATATATCAATAAATTGAGTATAAGCATTTGAGTCACATCAACAAAGATTCATACAATAGTCCAATGGGGGAGAATCAGTTTTAATTATATTGGCAAGTGTTCCCTGAGAGAATATCTTTCGTTGAAGAGACAACTCGAGGAAATCATCATCCAAAATAAAAAGTTTTTCCATAATCACAAGATTCGATCTAATCTTCTCTTTCTCGAATTTATTCATTTTTCAATCCTATCACTCTGACTACTGACTCAATACTTACCGTGATTCATTAGCCTAACATTCTAACAAAAAGAAAGGGAACGATTTTGATTTCGAAACAATTTTATTGTATAATTACAACAATAATAGTACACATGTACATTTAGCGATACAGCTTATTGTCTTTTATATGCTTCACTAATGCCCTTAAAGCACATTAAAGTCTATTCACATGCGCTCTATCAACTTTTCCAGCGAAGCATAATTGATCCTCCATTTTAAATTTGCTCAAGGATATCACATATCTTGCATATACTTCATCCCATTCCAGACAAAGCCGTGATCCTCTCGTGATTTCCACCGCAATGTTTGGTGCTCTTGTATTATTACCACCAACTCCACTATCAACTTCTAATAGGGTAAACATTCCACTCATCATCAGAACAAGTATATCCAAATGAGTAAAGTCAAACTGTTCTCTCTCCTTTGAATTCTATTCACACACTAATAAAAACTATAGCAACAATCCTTTCCTTATATTCTCTGCAATCCTCTCCCGCTAATATTTCCGACTCCCTAATTGGCTTAGAAGGAGACACGTGATCCTGTTCCCGTTATCGGATCAATACATTGCCCCACGATTATGTAAATCAATTTCTCAGAAATTTAGTTCCCCTCTTGTCCTAGTGGATTACGCAATCAATTTCTCAGAAATTCACTTCCTCTTCGATTACGCAATCAATTTCTCGAAAATCCTCTCCCCTTCAATTACGCAATCAATACAACTCTCCCCCGTTAATGCGCATGTGCAAACTTCGTTCCGGAGAAAATATACTTGGAAACAACAAATAAATCGACCTTGAAAGAGGTGTCATTGACCCGTTAGAATCAATAAACCATGAAAATACATCAAAGTGAGAAAAATCCTGTTTTTTCATTCTCAGTGACAAAAACCATAAAAACATGCATAAATTATGTACTCGTGGGAGATATTATGCCCTTCCTGCTAATAATACAATTTTGAAGCAGACCGATACAATTTCGGGATGTGCCAACCTCTCTCCCACTCTCTTTCTTCCTGTCTCTGTTTATTGGTCTTTCTTTCTTTCTCTCTCTCTCTCTCTCTCTCTATATATATATATATATATATATATATATATATATATATATATATATATATATATATATATATATATATATATATATATATATATATATATATATATATATATATATATATATATATATATATATATATATATATATATATATATATATATATATATATATATATATATATATATCCCTTCTCTTTTAATAAAAAATTGTAATTTCGGATTTGTATTTTACTTTGACCGTGTCTTCGTAGGTTCCTTGTATCCATCATGAGATTCATTGGCGTGATTTTGTTTTTGATATACATAGTTGTACCCCTCGCCATCAGATTTTCTGCAACAATCCAGAGACACCTAATATTTCTACCGTTTTGTAAGTACATCTAGTCTTTCTTCCGTAGGCTGGAATAAGGCAGATTTCTTAATGGTGAACGAAGAACACACCTCCATGCTTAAGGGTTTTCTTATAAGTTAAATGAGGTATCAATTATCCTAGGACTTTACTTTTTGAGTTCTTAAAATTAGAATTTAGTCTCCAATTTAAGTGTTACTTTCTATGTACTGCGTGAGTAATTAAAGAGATAAGTAAGGCCCTTATGGAAAATTTAAAGGTTAACCTTAACCACAACTTATTCAGATATAGTTCCTCACACGCTGACGTTTGCATAAGGTGACAAGGGTGCCCACGACGACCTCTTGGTCTTCCAAAGATGTTCCTACCAAGTTAGCATCCTTTTCCAGGTATCGGCCAAATATCACATCCGGTCATCATAAAATAATATCAGTGTAATCAGTGTAACGACAAAAAACTAATGAAAGTGGACTGATAGTCAAAAATATATAATGACATTAATTAGCAGTTTCGAGTAATAATTTTGTAATGAAAGTTCTACAGATATAACTTTGGGTGGATTGATAGGTATTATTATTCAAATGAACTGAAAATTTGCGTGTTTTTTTGTCTACTATAAGGTTTAAGCCATCCTGACCTTTATCCTGTAGACACTTTTGAATATAAACGTATCCACCATTTTATTAAAAGAATATATTTATTTTATGTTTTGTTGCAATTGTTTGTTTAAATACTGCATGTCAATGTCATTTATCATAAAGATTTCTGTTTTATTGTCTTTAAAAAAGAAGGACTTCGCGACACTCACAAATCAATACAAACAGATTTGTTGCTTTAATTATTTGTTTTGATCGAGACTCCTTCGCTGTAACTGTATTGATTGCGGATATTATGAGGTGTCACAAGCCAATGCAGTGAGAATTAATAGTTATCTTTAAACAGTTGTTTATTGATATTATTGATATATTTAATTAACTTTAGCAAAAATTTACGTACGAAAATCAATATGATTCACCCAAAACCAAACGGTTGACGCGGGATGAATCAGGTAAAAAAAAACACATAAATATAACGTCTTTTAAATTCACTATAATAAGAAAGAAAGAAAAGAAAGAGAGAAAAGAAAGAAAGAAAAAATAATAAATAATAATAATAGTACAGGGACAGCAACTACATACCATATTCATGCTGTGGGGTCACAATCACAAACCAATAAACAATTACAACTTAATTCAAATTAAAACAAATCTCCTCTATCTTATTCATATCATTATCCAAATTATTCCATAAATTTATACCCTTTATAATAAAAGAAAACGTGGACCTGGCACACGCTATAGGCGGAGTATAATAATCATTTTTACCCCTAGTATTTTGGTTATATATATTTCATCGGCTGTAAAACCAACCGTTAAAACACTCCGGTAGCTGCTTCATATTGTACATTGTACATCATTGTACATCATTTTGTAAAACCAACCGTTAAAACACTCCGGCAGCTGCTTCATATTGTACATTGTACATCATTGTATCATCATTGTACATCATTTTGAAGCAGCTGCTTCAAAATGATGAAGACCCGCCGCCGACAATATCATAAGATCCCTATAAACATTCAAATAATTAAGTTTAAAGACATTTAAATAATTTTCTGCATATGTTTGTTGTTTTTTTGTATAGGAGTCCATTCTCACCACGTTACTTATAAACGTTATTTTAAAGTTGATTGGATAAACAAAATGCAACGTCTCGTCTTTGTGCATCCCAAATATTTTTGTCTTTTAGTATGAAACGATGAAAACACTCAATATCAATTAACTGGGATGAATAAAAGTATTGTCACTCCTAGATCATTGGAAAAACAGGTTTTGGGTCCATTCCGGGTCGAAAAGAGTTTTTCTCTTTGTTTCCTCTGCATAAGGGTTGTCTTGACCCAAATAGCTTACGGATGAATGTTTCTAGCTTCAATAAAAATTATCGACCCTTTTTTAAACGAACTAATAGAAATAAAATGTTTTTACACCCTTATTCTTTTCCTCAAGCATAATATTTTGGATTCTCTTGCCCTCCCAAACTACCTTCCGAAAGTTTTAACTCAGTCCCTCTAGATGTTCCTGATATATTGAGGCAGCACTATTTTGACAGACTGGGTGAATACTGTCTTTTGACTTACTTCACCATGAGATTTAAAGTTCCATGTCAAAGTTCCAAGTCAAAATTCAAGATCAACTTAGCCGCCAAACACTTCCTGAGGATTTCAACTTAATCCTCTGACCTCTTTTTGAAATAATGCAGATACACTATTTTGACACCATGGGTAGGCTACACATGGTTTCTTTTGTTCTACAGAGTACGAATAGATTGTAATTCAGCAGAGGCTCAAAGGGCCAAAAAGTTTACACAGATTGAAAACCGAATCTGTTAACCAACCCTTCCTCTCTTCTATATACCCCAAGACAAGATCTAAGGACTCATTACTCCCATTTTCCCCTAAAAGTTTCAGATTGACCCGCAAAACTGTTCCTAGCGTGTCGATGACACGCTGGTTGAATCACCTGGTAACATATCGTGTCTTTTGGTTTACCTTGTTACTTAACCAAGAATAGATTATAGGTTAAATAGAGGCTTATAGTGAGATAACGTTTAAATGGATTGGAAAAAGACATTTTTAGAACTCCCCCTCCCCTCTCCCCATCAAAAGCCTTGAAGACTTTTTGACCTCCCCAATGCTCCCTGAAAGGTTAAGCTTGATGCCTCATATCATTCCAGAGATATTTCATATACGGTACGCTATTTTGATAACTTCATGTTAACTTCACATCAAAGTGATAACTAATTTGACGTTAAAATTCCAATTACCTTGGGGTTTTTTGTAAAAAAAACTTCTGGATGGATCGAAGACGATAATTTTTCCCCTCCTTCAACACAAAATTTGAATTCTCCTTTCCCCCTCCCCTTACTACCTGAAAGCTTGAACTACATCCACCAAGCCACTCTTGCGATATTGTAAATATCCTTATTTGATAGCCTGGATACGAGTAGTAACCTTAGATTTATCTTTAACCCTTATGTGGCGGAGCCTTCTAATTTAAGTCAATTTGGAATTTAGTAAAAATATATTAAGACGCAAATACAAAGTTTCGAAATACCACTTTTTATTAAGATAAGGAACATATCCTGCCAAGTTTCTGCTTAATGGGAAATTAAGAAATCACCATTTCCTAGCTATTGCGTCGGTTGGGTCCAGGAAGGTGTGGTTGATAAAAATGTATAAAAGATACATTTTATGGGAAGGGGCAGACTGATACTAGCTTTATGCCGGACTGACCTCTGGTCCATTGATTTAGAAATACCTTGGAATATTGTCGAACCATTGTAAGTGTATAAATGTCTTATTATATGTTATTATAGTTTTCTGAGACTTGTGGTGTATTTGGGACAACCCGTCTCAGTAGAATATATATGTATTATCAAAACTTGTATCAGTATATGTTAACTGAATAAAAGTATTGTGTTATAGCCAACCTCTCTTCAATCTACATTTAGTCCCTCGAAAATACCCACCTGGTACTCTTCATTAGTTCGGTCATAGCCTAAGGCACGCTACCAAATTTTAAATACCTTAGGACCAGAGTTTATATCCTCTATAAAGGGAGAATAAAGGCATCTATCACTACATCACCCCAAATACCAGTAAAAACCACGTTACCACAACTGGTTGCCGTTGGAAAAACTGGGTCGAGAGGGCTAGATAAAAACAGTAAATTAAAATAAGATTGCTTTACCAGAGGAAAAAGGACTTCCCTATCAACGGTACTTGAAATTGCAAAAAGTATACCTGAATACGCGAGAATTTCAGATGTAGATGAGTTTATTGAAAAATTAAAAATTTTCGACGAACTAACTGAATCGTTTGAGGATAAGGTCAAAGAGCAATGCGTTGCAGCCAGATTAAAGGGAAGCGCCCTTAAACATTTTGAGGCAATTAAGGAAAAAGAGCCCAAGGACATCAGTACTCTAATTGAATCTTTTAAAACAAGGTTCATAGAGACAAGCATCTCCGAGAGGTTAAGAACAGAGGTAGTCATATTCAATACCTCAACTAGTATCAGGGAATATGCCGACAAAATTTGTAGATCCGTATGCTGACAATTAGAGAAAGACGGAAATGACGAGACAGTACAGAAAGTACAACTACATACTTTTACCCTAGGGTTACCAAAAAAGGCTATTAAGACTAATATTATCACGGAAACCTGAAAATTTAGAGCAGGCTATAATCCTAGTCGAAACAGAGGTAAAAATTGACGAGGCTATGAAAAAGTTTGATCAGATGTCAATAAATAACACAGGAACCCAAGAAAGTATAAAATATGAAAGAGGACAGAAGCGAGTGAACTTTGAGGAGCCAAATCGTGAACCAAAAAGGCGCGACGGAGACCGAGGGTTGCGGTCTAGGAAAATAGCTGACAGATTCCACAACCTTGAGAGATTAGCAGGTAATAACTATAGAAAATATGGGAACCCACTTTCACCAAAGGCAGATAGTTGGGGAACCAACAATGACAGATCAAGAATATTTAGAAATAATCAGGAAACCAACAAACAATTTAAGAGAAAATTTAATTGCTATTATTATAGCAAACCAAACAACTATGCAGCAGATTGCTGGCATAGAATACGCAAAGAAGGTCAAACGTACAAGACAAGACACCAGTTCAGAACGCAGGGGCACAGAAATATAGGAAGGCAGGAAACAAATAATACTTGGCAAACACCTAATAAAATTCCTGAATTTAGGCCTAGGAGGCAAACGGTTAACAATACCCAGGGTCAAAATAGCAACGCTCAAGAAAACTGGGATAGCCCCAGAAACTTTTGGTCAAACAGTGGGCATTTAAACGGAGAAACCAGCCTGTAAGTGTCGACAGAGCTGTTTCCTTGCAAAGACCCCTATATACTTTAGAATTTTGTGATACAAATGCAAATAATAATAGTCTACGGATTTTGCTTTGTTTTAAAATCGAGTGTTTTCAAAATTTACCATGTTTACTAGATATGGGTGAATCTAAATCGTTAATTCGAGAGGAAGTTTTTAAGAGGCTTCCTCCTAGTGTCAAATATCGCGTAAGCAGACGCGAGAATACCCTGACATCAGTAACAGGGTACCAGCTGACAATTTTGGGGGGACATCCATTAAAATTTAGCATAGGGGATAAGGAAATAATAATAACGGTGATAATATGCAAGCAACTACCATTTCCTTGTGTTTTAGGAGTAGATGCTATAAGGAAATATGGGATTGTATGGGAACCCATAACTGATACAATAACCATAAACCAGGCCAATGAAACTAATAGGCAATTTGCGTAACAACAGATAAGAAGAGTGACGATTCGAATCATAACCTAAAAATAAGCTGAAAAATCACAATACAAGGGGGAACAACAGCTCAAATTCTGGCGACATTAAA
This sequence comes from Artemia sp. Qi Xiang Cuo, assembly GCF_049724085.1. NCBI lineage: Eukaryota > Metazoa > Arthropoda > Branchiopoda > Anostraca > Artemiidae > Artemia > Artemia sp. Qi Xiang Cuo. The sequence goes on along the minus strand of NC_142799.1, from coordinate 83,969,249 downwards.
TACAAAAGAAAGGTTAAAACAATGGATGCCATGATAAGAGGATATACCCTAAAAGAATACCCCACGAGTTTTGAGGAAAATCAAGTTATTAAAATTGAAAATGGTATCACATACTTAAAATTATCAAATCTAAGTAATAATAAAGTAAAACTGAACCAAATAGAACTTGGGTCAGTGGAAAAGATTTCAAACTCAGAAAATAAACAGAAATAATCTCTAAACAGTCCAGGATTAAGCGTAAATTTCACTAGCCACGAAAAAATATCCTCATCAAAACCGCAACCACAAGAAAAGTATGGAATGTCGAAAACTGTTTTTTGCAACAATTCGATTTAAAACATTTACCGGAGGTTATGTATAGATTTTAGAGCGCTAAATGCCGTCACGGTAAAAGACGTGATGAAGTTACCAAGAATTGATACGATTTTAGATTCGCTGGGAGGTACAAAATACTACACTAGTTTTGACTTACTAGCAGGATATTGGCAAATAGCTTTAGATCAAGAAACAAAGCATAAAGCAAAAGTAATCTTAGACGATGGAAGAACGTTCACATTTGATGTATGCCTTTTGGCTTATTATTTAGTCCAAATTGTTTTAGTCTACTAATGAATTTGGTGTTAAAAGATAACGAACCAGGAAGGAAAAAAGATACCTTGGCTTATTTAGATGATGTAATTTTGTTTAATAAAAACCTGGAAGACCACTTGGTCGGATTTAGAAAAATACTGGGAAAGTTTGAAAAAGTAGGCTTAAAATTAAAACCAGAAAATTTAAAAATAGTAGTGCCAAAACTAGTTTTTCTTGGACACCTGATAAACCAAGGTACTATTTCACCAAATCCAGAAAAGTTTACAGTCATAGAAAATTTACAGCCTCCTAAAGATAAAAAAAATCCGGAGATCAGTTTGTAGTTTGTTAAGCTATTTCAGACGATATATTAAATATTATGCAACATTAGCACAACCTTTGACAAACCTTTTGAAAAAATCAGGTAAATTCGAATGTCCAGCGGACGCAAAACAAGCGCTGTATGAAATAAAAAGGCAATTATTACAGGTACCAATACTTAAACTACCAGATTTGTCACAAGACTTCTGTTTACAAACAGATGCGTCGGGGTACGGTATTGGAGCCATATTATTAAACATAAATTCGGAAGGAGTAGAATCAATAGTCCAATACGCCAACAGGTCACTGACGGAGGCAGAAAGAAAATATTCAAATGTTGAAAGAGAATGCCTGGCAGTTGTAGTTTCTACAGAAAATTTTTGACAATTTTTACTTGGAAAAAAAATTCATTTTACGCGTAGACCAAAAATCCCTAATTTGGCTACATAAGATGCAAAATACTTCAGCACGGCTAACACGGTGGATAATATGTCTGCAAGCATATTCATAAACCCCAATATATATATATATATATATATATATAAAGGGCCGTACAAACATTTTACCAGGCTATTTGTCACGAAATCCTGATAGAGAAGGAAATTTGATAACAACCATCCAGAACGAACTGGAAGGGATAGAAATACTATCTAATGAAAATATTTCGAATCATCAGGATAAAGATGATTTTTGTTTAGCGATGAAATCCTTTTTATCAAAAGGAACGGAACTGCCAGAGCACTTTAAACATTTTTTGAAGGACTTAGATAATTTTGATCTTGATGAAAGTAAAAATCTTTTGGTAAGATATTACAGATCATCGCAAGAATATAGAAAAATGACTTAAAAATTATTCGAGTAATTCCAAAATCACAGGAAGGGGAAATTTTACAAATGACACACGCAACGATTGACTGTCACATGGGAGAAGCGAAAAGTATTCGGAGGCTAAAAGGCAATTTTAATTTTCCGAAAATGTACTAAAAAGTAAAAACTTTTAAACAAAGCTTCCAGAGAGTGCAAAACAAAAGTAGCAACCAAAGACCCCTAGGGCAGAATTAGGCCTCTACCCCACCCCTTCAGGGGCAGGAGAATTAAACGTCAATAAACATTTGGGGAACAGGAGGAAGTTTACCAGTTTCCAGGAAAGGAAACAGTTGTGTACTAACCGTAGTTGACCATTTTAACTCATATTTAACGCTTTTCCAATTAACGACGAAAAGACAAAAACCATTGCGAAAGTTTTGGTCAACCGCCTCTTTTGGGAACACCGAATTTTCCCTAGAGTTTTACTTAGTGACAATGGGCCATGTTTTAGAGCCAAATTATTAGACGAAATTACGGAATATCTGGGGGGTAAAACGATGGTTTACCTCGTCTTATATGGCCTCTGCTAATGGAAAAGTTGAACGCAAACATAGGGAATTAGCTTACATGCTGGGGATACATGCAAGAGAGGAAAATGAAATTGGGATGAACATTTACCATTCGTAGTCTTTGCAGTAAATACGGCTTTTTCACGTTCTCTAAAAGAAACGCCATTTTTTTTATAACATCTAAGAGATCCCAGAATTTGTTTAGATGAAATACAAAATGATAGAATATATTACAACCTAGACCAATATAAGCAAGAAATGGTGATGCGAATGAAAAAAAACTATGGAACAAGTTAATGACAATTTGAAAGATACCAAAACAGAAGAAAAAGAAAAATATGACATAACCAGCAACAATAAGACGAATTATTTCTTAGGAGACTTAGTCTATGTGTAAAATACCATTATATAACGGATAAAAAAATTCCAACCAATATGTAACGGTCAGTGAAGGATGAAAAAAATTCTACAAAATAGCTTAACATATATTATAAAACATCAGTATAATGAAAAGAAAGAAGTAGAACACAATAAAAGAATGAAAAAAGGTTTTTTTTGAAAACCTTGGAAATCAAAGCTTATTCCTTCAGACGAAGAAATAGAGGAAACAATTTCACCAGTATATATCAAAAGACTATATGAATTCTATGACCCTTTTTAACGACCGCAACAGTTGGGAGGAGTGAAAGGAGTGTTTAGCATAGACTTGGCTACAATATTTCAAGAACAATAAAGTGATAAAGGAAATCATTCGATGCCACCTGGATACTAGCGATGAAAGCGATGAAGAAGAGCTTCAAACAAAACCAAATGGTTTGAAACGTGATGAACCAGAGGTTAAATTCAAAGAGGAAGAAAAATTGGAAGGAACCAATGAATTATCTGATTTTCATACATTAGACTCACCTACAGTCTTGACAAAAAAGTGGCTTTTGGAACAAACACCATCTACCAGACGCGAGCTAACAGAATGTGACACCGAAAATTCTTCTACAGAAACAGATATAACTAAACCTGGGCCATCGTTAAGAAAAACCTTCTTAAGAGAGAAATTATGGAAAAAGTAAAGAAACCAGAAGGACAGCAACAAGCTCCTTCTTCAGAAGCACATGTAGCTAAATCACTTATGAAAAAGGCCAAACGTCATGAGTAACAAAGATTAATGATATTTGACGAGGCAACAAAACCGCGCTCGAATTCAGAACCTTGTCAACCACACTATGGAGAACACGGAAAAACTTGCAAATATTACAAAGAAGAGAAAAAAAATTGGGAGTCCAAAATTTGGACCAGGAAACAGAAAAAGGAAGAACTAACGTTGCTGCCTGCCGATTAATATTTGCATAATATAATGATAACGGAAAAAAAATAAAATAAAACGATTAAAGAGCCTCTAAAGAAATATCTATATTTTTCTTCCTTTAATCGGTGTGTGGATACCATCAAAGTTTATTTCATAATATATCTCTCCAGTAAAAATTATTACCGTCACGTAGAAAAAAAACTGAAAAAAAAATTTTTAGCCTAAAGACTCGTAAGTTCCCAGAAAAGAAATAAGCTCAGATCTAAAGTGACAGCATAGCTTCCTGCAAAAAAAATTGTCTCCGGGACGAAATAAAACTTCGTGAATTGTGTACTGACAAGACTTGTCAAAAAGAATTACGTTTCATAAAAGAAATTAAGTAAGGCCTCGTAACTTTTAAATGGGTGTATTGAAACTAATCAAATTATACATATTTAGGATCAGCACTAAAAGGCAATTCTTTTGAGAGATATATTGAAAAAAATATTTTGGGGGGAAATTGAAAAAAACGAAGGAGGGTAGCCTACTGAAATAGTGTCATTGGAAGCTAGTAAATTTGGAGTTGAGCTCAATCACCGCTGGTATCTCGTTGTGAAGTACATGCAATGCGTCTACTGACCTTTGACTCTCTGAGGTGGCAACTCCATTCGAATTTAAAAAAAATTGTTTTAAAAGAAATTAAAAAAAATAATATTAATAGGAAAAACAGTAAGAGTTTACTTTAAGTGCAGTACATGTATAAGCTAGCTGTAATCTTACTATAAATAATAGAAGATAACAAATGAGTACATACTAAATAAGGACAGTATATATAAATAAGAAGCCGTAGATAAAATGAGTCACAATTTAAAAAGTATAACACAATAGAAAACAATGTTTTTCTCAGGTGTAAATATTTTCACATATTAAATAAATTCACGACACACCATTAACAGAAATAATCAGGCCGAGGAAATTGCAGGTGAAAGACACCAAATGACAGGACCATTAGCATTAAAAAACTGTTAAACTTTTTGTCATTGGGGGGGGGGGTCCACCAAGCTAACCAAATGGATATCAGAAATAAAGGTAAAATTTTGAGGGAGGTTTGTGCTGAATGTTCGGGTAGAGTTCTACGTCCTAGAAAAAAAATAAATAGGACGTAGTGACATTGCTGGGGCTTTAAACCCATAAACCTTTAGAACAGGGTAATAGTCAAAATATCACAAAAGGAACAAATTGCAATCAATGACTATATAAAACTAGGGCGAAAATTAAACTGAGGATAAATACCAGACGCAAATAATATATGAGATTATAGGAAAACCGTAGTGGGCGCTGATAACCCCTTTCTCTAAACCGAATTTGACACGAACTAGGCATTATTTTCTTATAAAGTACCATAGACAAAGAATATGTGATTGCAATGAAAACCACACAATTTTGCGGAAATCAGAATATCATAAAATTACATTCTTTTGAAGAAATGAGAACTAGCAAATGCTGGGCAAAATTTAATTAAAAGTGTTCTGATAATCAGCTGAAAAAATACAGTACATTTCTAACACAAACACTTTCGAACGGAGAAATTTAAATAATTTCAAGAAAATACAGGTTGCGACAATAGACACAATCCCAACTCTTAAAAATAAGGAGATAATGAATTTGACCATAGAATGGCAATCAGCATAAAAACTTGTAAAAGTTATTGATTAAAACATGAAACATAAAAATATAGGCTTAGAAAAGATCTCTTGTACTGAAAAAGCGAAAAAAAACTTGAAAAAAACCCTTAAGCTTCATTGAAGTAAATAATCGAAAGAAAGGATAAGGATTCAAGTTGAAAATATAGCAAGACGAAATTAAAGGAAAAGAAATTCAACGGAGTCAGTTAAACTCTGTTATACGCGCATATTGAACTGACCGAACGAGACTAGTACGAAAATTGTACTAAATAAGTACAAAATAAGTAGCATTAATGCTACGGAGCCACCGTTACAGTGGTTAACTCGGGCCGAGATTAATAGAAATATTGGAGAAATGCTCCAAGTAGACAGGAAAAATATGCTGTCTTATGCGGGAGCCGTGTTCGAAAAAATGACTATCGTTGCCTAAAGAAAAGACCACTAAAAGTTAGGAAGTTATAGTAAAAATAGTCATTATAAATTATATGTAAAAAAAAATTACTGCGTGCCATGAAAGAAAGGAATATTTTCTGCAGAAGGGTCACTTTGTTTGAGAACAGAATAGCCCAAGATAAAACTGTGGCCCCAAATCAAAAAGTATGGCAATACTATAAATAATTAATTGTTGTGTGTGCAGGTTCATAATAGTCTTTTTAGCTGTAGCCGATGACAGAGAACTTAGAAACGTTATAGGAGCTACCAGAAGGCAGCCCTGGTATGCAAACCTTCAGGGTGCATGCACAAGTAAATTGATAGTGTCATAACAGGTAAAAAGACGAATAGCTAAATTTTTAGCATATAAGATCTAAGCTGTAAATGAAGCATTATCCCTAAAGGACATTAAAGCTTAAAAAAGAGAGATTACAGACAAAAATGTTATAAAACTGTCTCAAGTACCTAAAAATTCTAAAAATAGAAAAAAACTCAAAGGTCTGAATAAGAAGATATGTATATATTAATTTAACGACATTTAACGATACAATTGGGTTTGGAGTACATCCAAAGTGTTAAGACAAAGAAAAGAAAATTAATTTTGTCATATATGAGAAAGTTATATAGTGGTAGAAAATGTTGTTGAGAAAAAATATACAGTTATAAAGATATTTTGAAAACCCTTTATAAATATGGAATTGTTATCATATAATCTTTTTTTTTAAATATATAATATTTGATAGCTAAATCAGTTATATGAACGATTGCCAAGCCCTTATATAGAGGCTAATCACAGTTATCAGTTATAGTGTATAAATCTATTTGTTGGAGTTGATTTTTTTTTGTAAATATTTTAATTGCAGTTAAGAAATATCAGATAAAAGTCTTGATGGACTTATGTAAAAGTTGTACAAAAAACAAATATTGCAATGATTAAATAAATTATTAGGGTACATAATTATTTTTTGTTTTTAACAATTAAGTTATGTATCAACATAACTTCTGTTATATATATATATATATATATATATATATATATATATATATATATATATATATATATATATATATATATATATATATATATATATATATATATATATATATATATATGTATATATATAACCTAAACAATCCATGTAAATATAGTGAATTAATATGTTCAGTATTTGTGTTTGTTATTTTTATATCATTCAAGAAGTGTTTCACAATAATACTTTATAAGCAATTAACAAAACACGAATTGAAATAAATTCCAATACTTGTCCATAGCGTGTTTTAGTTTTTTAAATGCTTTAAATTTTAACCAGTAGTTAAATATCCTATCTAGTTTTGCGAATTAAAAAAAAATACTTGTGTAAGTTATTACACAATGCTTGTATATATATATACTATGTTTTTATTTTCTTTAAGTTTTAACTAGTGATTTAATGTTATATATAAATGTTTGACTTCGAGTCAACGTATAAATATTTTTATTGTGAAACAATCTGTTCAGTGATTGATAATTATATATTAAGAGTAAAAAGAGGAGAAAGTAATTAAAAGTAATTAACTTTTGTTAAAAAGAAAAAAGAAAAAAAAGAATGCAGTGATATATACAAATTTTGAGTGTATATAAATTATGCTTTATGTGTATTCTAATGTGAATATTTATTTTAGATAGAGCCTTAGCTTTTTTTTTGGAAATCAAATTTTTCGTAACATCCTTTCGGATCCATTTTTTTCAATCATTTTTTGACGCATTTTTAGAAAAGAACAAATTTTGAAGCCACTTCAAATGTATCCTGATACTAACATCTCATACCATCAGAAACCAAACCATACCTGATCAACTGATATTTTTGAAACTGTATGCAGTATTACAGACTTTACTACAAGTTCATCAGAAAGTGAGATAAAAGCAGAACCTAATTTAGGCATAGAGAATGTGCTATATACCCTCGAAGGCTTTATATTATTGAAATATGTGAAAATGCTTTGTGCTGGAAAAATATATGAAAATTTAAAAACCAAATATTGTTATGTGTAATTTATCCACGGCATTTCTAAACCCGAAAAATAAACGGTATATCAACCACATAACCCATACAAATTCAGTTATTAATGGGAATGAAATTTATACTCAAATAATTTATAAACGTTTTGAATATAACTAGAAATCTATTTTAAGCAGAACCACTAATATAATGTTTAAGCCACTTGGGGGTCAAGCTAAAACAGAAGATGCTCATGAAAAAGGGTAAAAAGAGTATTTTTCAGTCCTAGAGACAGAGAAAAAGAGAAACAAGGATGAATTTCAAAATTGAAATCCTTCGACAAAAAAAAAGAACATGGCCTATATTTGACCATAAACATGACCCTAAGGAAACCCATTGAGGGTATGTGCACATAATGACCAATAGATGGCAGCATAATAGCTGTAAACAAAATTAAGTTGTTTTTAAAATTAAAGTATTGAGAGTTGTGGGCAACTCTTCTTTAAATGGGGAGTATTGTGGTGAAGCCTTCTAATTTCAGTCAATTTGGAACTTAGTAAAAATATATTAAGAAACAAATACAAAGTTTAGAAATACCACTTTTATTAAGATAAGGAATATATCCTGCCAAGTTTTTGCTTAACGGGAAATTTAGAAATCCCCGCTTCCTAGCTCTTGCGTCGGTTGGGTCCAGGAAGGTGTGGTTGATAAAAATGTATAAAAGATACATTTTATGGGAAAGGGAGACTGATACTAACTTTATGCCGGACTGACCTCTGGTCCGTTGATTTAGAAATACCTTGGAATATTGTCGGACTATTGTAAGTGTCTAAGTATCTTATTACATATTATTATAGTTTTCTGGGACTTGTGGTCTGTTTGGGACAACCCTTCTCAGTAGAATATATGTATTATCAAAACTTGTATCAGTATATGTTAACTGAATAAAAATATTGTGTTATAGCCAACCTCTCTTCAATCTATATTTAGTCCCTGGAAAATACCCAACTGGTACGCCTCATTAGTCCGGTCATAGCCTAAGGCACGCTACCAATGTTTAAATACCTTAGGGCCAGAGTTTATCTCCCCTATAAAGGGAGAATAAAGGCATCTACCTCTACATCACCCCAAATACCAGTAAAACAACGTTACCACACTTACCTAAGCATTTTCCTAAATAGTACGAATATTTTATTTAGATAGCCTTGTAATATGTAGGCAAACGTTTTCTGTGCGAAAAAATTTAGGTTGACAGGAGGTAAAATATATCTAGCCCCTAACCCAGCAAGCAAAAAAAAAACCTCCCCTTTCTTCTTCTACTATACCTAAAAGCTTCAAATCCATCTCAGGAGCCATTCCTCAGATATTGCACACATTGTATCACATTGGTCATCAAAGACCGCGATGCACACAGTCTCTCTTGATTTACATTTACCCTCTCCCCAAAGTCATATTATCAACTTGATACTTCAGCTAAGCTCCTGACAGATTAAAGCTTCGGCATTTTGATAACATGGTGACATAAAGTGTCTTTCGATTTACTTTGCTTTTTAACTATGTAAAGATTGTATATTTCATGGGAGATTATAGCGCAAAACGTTTTGTGGAATAAAAAACAAAAATTGTTTGACCGCATCTCATTCCCCCGATACAAAATTTGAAGCCCCTTGCCCCACCATCCCTCTCATCCTTTCCCCAGCGGTCCCTGAAAGTTTCAGCTTCATCCCCAAGCTCCTCCCGAGACTTGGCAGATATGTTATTTTGATTACATGGATGCATATAATGTCTTTTGATTTAACTCTTCCCCTCCCCAAGTCGAAATTTGAGGTGTATGCACCACTCCTGGACACTCTTTAAGTTTCAACTTATACTCCAAGTTGCTCCCGAGATATTGCAGATGGGTCATTTTGATAACCTGGTATCACATAGTGTCTTTTGAATTTCCTTGCTTTTTAACTCTGCTTAGACTATAGTCCGACAGGAGCTTATAGTTTATGAGTCAGATACACAAATTGTTTAACCCCCCACCCCTAACCCAAAATAGGATTTGAAGTCCACTTGCCTCACCCTTCCCCTTTCTCTCTCTGACAGTACCTTAAAGTTTCAGCTTCATCCCCCGAGACGATGCCGAGATATTGCAGATATGCTAATGCGATGACTGAGATACACGGATTGTCTTCGGATTTACCTCTCCCCCCATTCAGATTTAAGTTCCACTTGACCGCCCAGCCATTCCCAACACATTACAGATAATTAGACAACTTGGTTCACATAGCGTCCTTTGGTTTACTCAGGTATGCAGGTTGGTGGCCGGCGTTTACCCCACCCCCACCCAGGCTATTACCCCCCGGAAAATACCCCGCGGAAAATCCCCCCCCCTGTGGAAAATACCCCCCCCCGTGGAAAATACCTCCCCGCGGAAAATACCCCCCCCCCCCCGTGGAAAATAAGGCTTTCCGAATTTGAGAATTTTATTTGAGTTTTATTTTTCAATTTCCGTAGGGGGAAGGAATTTTGGTACTTGTGTATTATGTGCCACTCACTCAAGTTTACGCTGTGTAAAATTCGAGAACAGACCGGTTTTTTCGTTAGTTTCTTGCCCCTCCCCTTATATAAACGTAATTTGCACTTTACTGAAAACAAAATACATTTTAAAAGTTTTCAATTTTTTGACTTCAAGAAATAAAGGAGTATTAAGATTATAAGGAATAGATATCAGAATATGTATATCCAACTGACTATGCACGGTTATGATTTTTGTTTTTTAAGTAAAGTGCAAATAATTTTATGGTATGAATAATAAACGGCTGTTGTTAGTCATACTCTTTTAAATGTTTGGTCGTTTTGAGTTTGACTAGGCTATCTATTGTAATTTCTGTTAGTTTTGGGTTTCATTTACTTGTTAATGGTGATCTGTGGTTGTTTTACAATTGGAAGATAAGACAGATAAAATCATAGAATTTGGCAATGCTTTTGTGCACAAAAGTTTAAACAATTTAGAGTTTTTTGGCTCCCAAAACCAACTATCCTTTCCAAAAATAGCTAAACCTCCTTAAACTTTTTGCTGCCATATGTTTTAGCTTAATTTTGATGATTGTTCGCCTATATTTTTTTATTCTTCAGTTTTTTTTTAATTTGGCCCCCGCTAGTAGTACCCTATCAGGAGGTCCCGTACGAACACATGTGCTGCCATCTACAATTTAGTTTAATGCTGACGGGACATAATTTATTCAAGGATTATCGATCGAGTCTAATGTGGGTGTGTCAAGGTCAATCGATCTGTTGTTGTTTGGCCACGTGCGAATGACATGAGGGGTGATTTACATAATCGATGGGGGAATTATTGATTCACGAGCATGGGGAATTATGAAACAATATGGTCGTAGAGTCCCTAGGGAGAAAGATTACGTAATCGCTCAATGACCTCTTTTTCCAAGATCGATTTATTTGATGTTTTTCTCGGCTAGCCTGCCCTGAGAACTTGATTTACATAATCGCTAGGGGAAATTATTGATTCACGAAGGGGAGAATTAAGAAACATTAAGACTTCTTTAATCTGTGATTTACATACTCGTTAGGGGAAATTATTGAGTCCCGATGGGTTAATTAAGAAACAAACTTGGCTTCATTGTTGTTTGGTTAGCTTAACCTGAGAAATTTATTTACATAATTGGCGGGGACATTGTTGATTCACGGTGAGGGAATTAAGAAACATTAAGGCTTCTTTAATCTTTAGGCCTGAGGGATTTATTTATTATTGTTGTTTTTGGACAAGTGCATGCCATAAACCACGTGGTGCTGTCACGAGTCAGAACACCTGTGCTGTCAACCTCAATTCACCTATCGTGAATCAATAATTCCCCTTAGAAACAACAAATTAATTTTCCTTTCTTGACAGATCAATCAATAAATGACATCATCTGTCAGACTTTAAAATTTTCGCCTAGAAACATTTCTCCAGGAATAGATCCAGGTCATTAATGTCTTTGCCTCGGGAACAGTTCTACTGGTCGAACTCCAAAGGATATTAATAACGAAATGCCATGGAAACAATTAGGCAAGAAACATCTTAGAGATGAATTGTTTTAGCGTGCGAGAAGGTTTCCTATTAATTTGAAATTCGTTAGAACAGATATGCCAATAACAAAGGAACAAGCTGAATTTGCGTTTAGTGATTATTTGGGCGAAACAGTTTTAGACAGTTAATGGAACTATTTCGGCGAAACAGATAGAGACATTTTAAAAGAATATTTTTGAAGAGATTTTAGAAGAGAATTTAATGGTGAAACTCTGTGGTCGTTATAATACACAAGTTTCATTTGAACAGTGTTGTGAGGTCCTCTAACCCAACCCCAAAGGGTTCCAATCCTCATACCCCAACCCCGAAGGACGCCCCCCGGTCCTCACAGGTCCCCCGGGCTCCCCCCGGCCCGCCCCCGGTCCCCCAATGACCCCCCGGGCCCCCACTGCCCCCCCCGGACACTCAAAGGTCCCCCAAGCTCCCAAAGGGCCACCGGCCCCCCCACAGGCCCACCCCAGACCCTCAACGGCCATCCCCGGGCCCCCCAAAGGCCCATCGAGCTCCCAAAGGCCCAACGGGGTCCCCAAGACCATCCACCGGTCCCCAAATGTCACCCAGACACCCAAAGGCCCTCCCTGTGCCCCAAAGGCCCTCCCTGTGCCCCAAAGGCCCTCCCCTGGCCCTCCTCCTCCTCCTCCTCCCACCTCCTCCTCCTCCTCCTCCTCATCCTCCTCCTCCTCCTCCCTCCTCCTCCTCCTCCCACCTCCTCCCCCTCCTCCTCCCACCTCCTCCCACCTCCTCCTCCTCCTCCTCCCTCTTTCTCCTCCTCCCCTCTCCTCCCCCCCATTCCCTCCCCATTTTTTATACTTTTTTTGTGCATTGAGACACAGAACGACCCCCTGCCCCCGGCCCCTCCCCCCTCCAAAGGTCTGATTTTTTCAAAAGTTCATTTTGAATTTCTTTCATTGAAATGCAAGAGTTGGAATATTTCAGTAGTGTTTGGTTGTGGTATACCTTGTCACAGTTACATTTTCCTGATTTTTCAAAGTTCATTTTGAATTTCTTTAGTTTAAATGGAAGAGTTGGAATATTTCACTAGTGTGTTGTTGTGGTTTACCTTGTCACAGTTACATTGCCCTGATTTTTCAATGTTCATTTTGAATTTCTTTCATTTAAATGCAAGAGATGGAATATTTCAGTAGTGTGTGGTTGAAGTTTACAATGTCACAGTTACATTCCCTTGATTTTTGATAGTCCATTTTGAATTTCTTTCGTTGAACTGAAAGAGTTGGAATATGTCAGTAGTGTGTTGTTTCTTGTTACCATGTCAAAGTTAAATATACATGATTTTTCAAAGTTCATTTTGAATTTCTTTCGTTGAAATGCAAGAGTTGGAATATTTCAGTAGTGTGAGGTTGTGGTTTACCATGTCACAGTTACATTCACTTAATTTTTCATAGTACATTTTGAATTTCTTTCGTTGAAATGCAAGAGTTGTAATATTTCGCTAGTGTGATGTTGTAGTTTACCCTGTCACAGTTACATTCCCTTAATTTTTGATAGTCCATTTTGAATTTCTTTCGTTGAAATGCAAGAGTTGGAATATTTCAGTAGTGTTTGGTTGCGGTTTACCATGTCACAGTTACATTTTCTTTATTTTTCAAAGTTAATTTTGAATTTCTTTCCTTGAAATTCAAGAGTTGGAATATTTCAGTAGTGTTTGGTCGTTGTTTACCTTGTAACAGTTACATTATCTTTATTTTTGATAGTTCATTTTGAATTTTTTTCTTTGAAATGCAAGAGTTGGAATATTTCAGTAGTGTTTGGGTGAGGTTTACCTTGTCAAAGTTAAATTAACATAATTTTTAAAATTTAATTTGAATTTCTTTATTCGAAATGATAGAGTTGTAATATTTAAGTAGTGTTTTGTTGTGGTGTTCATTGTCATATATACATTTTCTTTATTTTTTAAAGTTCATTATGATTTTATTTATATGAAATTCAAGATTTTTATTATTTCAGTAGTGTGTTGTTGTTGTTTAACTGTTAAAAGTTACATATTCTTGATTATTCAAATTTAATTTTGAAATTATTTCGTTGAAATGCAAGAGTTGGTATCTTTCAGTAGTGTTTGTTTGTGGTTTACCTTATAATAGTTACTTTTTCCTGATATTTCAAAGTTCTTTTTGAAGTTATTTACTTGAAATGCAAGAGATGTAATATTTCAGTAGCGGGTGGTTGTGGTTTAAATTATCAAAGTTACATTCTCTGGATTTTTCAAAGTTCAGTTTGAATTTCTTTCTTATAAATGCAAAAGTTGGAATATGTCAGCAGTGTTTGGTTGTGGTTTACCTTGTCACAGATACATTTTCTTGATTTTTCAAAGTTCATTTTGAATTTCTTTATTTGAAATTAAAGTGATGAAATATTTAATTAGTGTTTGGTTGTGGTTTAAAATGTCAAAGTTAAATTTTCATGATTCCACAAAGTTCATTTTGTATTTATTTAGTTGAAATGCAAGAGTTGGACTATTTAAGTAGTGTTTGATTTTGGTTTACATTATCAGAGTTACATTTTCTTTATTTTTAAAATTTCATTTTGAATTTCTTTCTTTGAAATTCAAGATATGGAATATTTCATTAGCGTTTGGATGTGGTTTAACTTGTCAAAGTTACATTTTCTGAATTTTTCAATTTTCATTTTTAATTTCATTAGTAGAAATGCAAGAGATGGAATATTTAAGTAGTGTGTGTGTGTTGTTTACATTGTCACAGCTACATGTTCTTGATTTTTCAAAGTTAAATTTTAATTTAGTTCGTGGAAATGACCGAGTTGGATTATTTCAGTAGTGTAGGGGTATGGTATCAATTGTCAAAGTTACAGTTTCTTGATTTTTAAAAGTAAAATTTTAATTTCTTTCTTTAAAAAGCAAGAGATGGAATATCTAAGTAGTGCTTGATTTTGGGTTACCTTGGAACAGTTAAATTGTCATTAATTTAACATTTAAATTTTAATTTATTTATTTTTAAATCAAGAGTTGGTATTTTTAAGTATTGTTTTCGTGTTTTTTACCATGACACATTTAAATTTTCTTTATTTTTCAATTTTAATTTGAATTTCTTTAAATGTAATACCAGTGTTTGAAAATTTATTATGGGTTTTGGTGTGGGTTACAATGTCACAGCTACAGTTTCTTGATTTTACAAATTTAAATTTGAATTTATTTCTTTGAAAAGCAAGAGTTGGACTATTTAAGTAGTGTTTGACGGTAGTGTAACATTTCACAGTTACATTTTATTGATTTCTAATATTTAAATTTGATTTTATTTCTTTGTATTGCAAGAGTTGGACTATTTCACTAGTGTTTGGTAGTTGTTTACCTTGTCACAGTTACATTTTAGTGATTTTTATATGTTCATTTTGATTTTATTTCTTTTAAATGCACGTGTTGTAGTCTTTAATTAGTGTTAGTTGGTGTGTTACATTTTCACAGTTACATTTTATTTATTTTTAAAATATCATTTCGATTTTATTACATTTAAAAGAACGTTTTGGACTATGTGATTTTTTTTTTGTCGTGGTTTACATGTTAACTTTTAAATCTTATTTATTTTTTAATGTAAATTTTTTTTTATTTAGTTTAAATTAAAGATTTTGACTATTTAATGCTTGTTTGGTTGTTGTATAAATTGTCAAATTAACATTTTATTTATTTTTAAATGTTAATTTTGAATTTCCTTCTTTTAAATGCAAGAGTTGGAATATTTAATTAGTTTTTGATTTTGTTTTAACTTGTCATAGTTACATATTCTTTATTTTTCAAAGTTCATTTTGAATTTATTTCATTGAAATTCAAGAGTTGGAATATTTCAGTAGTGTTTGGTTCTGGTTTACCTTGTCACATTTACATTTTCTTTATTTTTCAAAGTTCATTTTGAATTTCTTTCGTTGAAATGCAAGAGTTTGAATATTTCAGTAGTGTATGGTTCTGGTATGCCTTGTCACAGTTACATTTTCTTGATTTTTCAATGTTCTTTTTTAATTTCGTTCTTTGACATGCAAGCGTTGGAATATTTCAATAGTGTTTGGTTGTGGTTTACCTTGTCACATTTAAAATTTCTTGATTTTTAAATTTTTATTTTGAATTTCTTTAACTGATATTAACGAGTTTTAATATTTCTTTAGTGTCTTCATTTTGTTGAAACTTTCACAGTTAAATTTTCGTGATTTTTCTATGTTCATATTGAAGTTAATTCATTTAAATTAAAGATTTTGAATATTTCAGTCATGTATGTTAATGGTTTAACATATCACAGTTACTGTTAATTTATTTTTCAAATTTCATTTTTGAATTTCTTTCGTTGAAATGCAAGAGTTGGTTTCTTTCAGAATTGTTTGGTTCTTGTTTAAAATGTAACAGTTAAATTTTCACGCTTTTAAAAAGTTCATTTGAATTTCCTTATTTTAAATGAACGAGATGGAATATTTCAGTATTTTTTTGTATTGTTTGTAAGAGTCACAGACACAGTTTCGTGATTGATAAATGCTAATTTTGAATTAATTTAGTTTAAATGAAAGAGTTGGACGATTTCATTCTAGGGTGGGGTTTTATTTAAGACTCTCTTTTATTTTTTTTTTATTTTTAACCTGACCATATTAATTTAGATAGTTGTTTTTCAAGACTTGGACTATTTCATGATGTTTTTTGGATGGTTTCTATTTTCAAATTTAAAGTATCTATATTTTTAAATGTTAATATTTAATTTACTTAGTTTAAATTCAATATTTGTAATATTTCATTAGTGTTTTGTTGTGGTTTACATTGTCAAATTTAAATTTTCTTTATTTTTCAAAGTTCATTTGAATTTCTGTCTTTGAAATGCAAGAGTTGGAATATTTCAGTAGTGTTTACTTGTGGTTTTCCTTGTCACATTTACATTTTATTTTTTTTTTAAAAGTTCTTTTTGAATTTCTTTCTTTTATTTGCAAGAGTTTTTATTTTTCTGTTGTTTCTTGCTTTGTTCTTCATATTAACTGTTAAAGTCTCCTTTTTTTTCATATTTCATTTTGAATTTATTTCATTGAAAAGCAAGAGTTTGATTATTTCAGATGTGTTTGATCGTGATTTACCATGTCACATTTATATTTTATTGATTTTTCAAATATCATTTTTATTTTCTGTATTTGAATTGAAATATTTGAAATCATTCAGTCGTGTTTTTTCGTGGTTTAAAGTGTCAGAGTTACATTTTCTTTATTTTTAAAAGATAATTTTTGAATTTATGTAGTTGAAATGAAAGATTTGTAATATTTAAGTAGTGTTTGGTATTGTGTTACATTGTCACAGTTATATTTTATTTATTGTTAAAATCAAATTTGAATTTCTTTCGTTGTAATTCATGAGTTGGACTATTTCGATAGTGGCTGGTTATGTTTTAACTTGTCAAACTTAAACTTTCTATATTTTTCAAATTTACTTTTTATTTTATATCTTTGACGTGAAAGTGTTGGAATAGTTAACTATTTTTTTGTTATGTATTATATTGTCACGGTTACATTTTATAGATTTTTAAAAGTAATTTTTAATTTATTTAATTTAATTTCAATAGGTTGAATATTTCAGGAGGGGTGTGGGGTGGTTTACCATTTCAAAAGAAAAGTTTCTTTATGCTTAAAACTGCATTTTGTATTTCTTTCTTTGTTATTCAATATTTTGTCTAGTTCAGGAGTTTTTTTTCGTGGTTTAAAGTTTAACATTTACAATATCTTTATTTTTAAAATTTAATTTTGATTTTTTTTCATTGTAATGAAAGAGTTGGACTATTTCACTAGTGTACGGTTTGGGTTTACATTGTAACATGTACACACATGTATACACATGTACACACATGTGCTTATCATGATCGCTCATGATAAGTTAACCTAACCTTGTCCGGTGAGTAGGGTTAGGTCAGACTAGATTCAGTTATGTTAGATTAGAATAGGTTAGGTTAGCCTACGTACGATTCACATAGGTTAGCTTAGGTTAGGTGAGAGACATGCGAAAAGTTAGGTTTATGATTAGGTTAGGTTAGGTTATATTAGGCTAGGTTAGGTTAAGTTAGGTTAGGCTAGGTTAGCCTACGTACGCTGCACGTACGTAGGCTAGCCTAGCCTAACTAACCTAACCTAGCCTAATCCTAACCTAACCTAATCATACACCTAACTTT